>NW_017672516.1:0-109824 GCF_001879085.1 Nicotiana attenuata
TCTATTCTTATCCGTGTTAGCAGCTTAATAGTTGATTTCATTATCATTTCTTGAGGATTCTGTTTACTTTGCTACCCCCAAAGCATGCTTCCCTCCCAGTTTACTTGTTTATTTCCTGTTATTTCTTTTGCCATATATCATATAACTGCACAGGTTTATCTGGAGTCTGGTCCTAGCCTCGTCACTACCTCGCCGGGGTTAGGCCAGACACTTACCAGCACATGGGGTCGGTTGTGCTGATGCTACACTCTGTACTTATGTGCAGATACCGGAGTAGCGTTTGAGCAGCAACATTAGATCGGGAGCCAGCCTTCAGTCCACCGAGACACCGAGGTAGCCTTGCCGACGTCCGCAGGCCCGGAGTCTCCTCTATCTTACTTTCATTATGCTATCTCATGTATCCGAGACAAACAATGTTATATTTCTTTCAAACGGTTGTATTTAGTACTCTTAGTAGTCCGTGAGTGATGTGACACCAGTTCTTAGGTAGAGATGTATGTTGATTTCCGTACTATTGTTTAGTTTATTTAATTTAAGTCTTCCGCTTTAATTTCATGTTCCCGCTGTTGTTTAAATATTTAACACTTGTTGTATGATTGATAAAAAGGATTTAAAATAAAGGAGTTAGGAATATATGAATGTGGCTTGCCTAGCTTCTACGAGTAGGCGCCATCATGATCCCCGAGGGTGGGAAATCCGGGTCGTGACAAGTTGGTATCAGAGCACTAGGTTACATAGGTCTCACAACTCACGGACAAGCTCAGTAGAGTCTGAGGGATCGGTACGGAGACGTCTGTATTTATCCCCAGAGGCTACGGAGTTAGGAAAACTTCACATTTGTTCTTTCTTGTCGTGCGGTTCTGTTTCCCAATAGTGATTGCCTTTCTACTCTGTTCTTTCGCAGATGGCGAGAACACGCGCTTCCTCATCTACCGCTCAGCAGCCCAATCCCCCAGCAGCAGCTCCCACAAGGGGCAGAGGGCGAGGTTGAGGCCGTGCTAGAGGCCGAGGTAGGGGCAGGGCTCAGCCCCGAGCGGTAGCCCCAGTGGCGGAGCCTCAGGTTGATTTTGATGACGAGGTTCCAGCCCCAGCAGTTCCGGTGGGCCCAGCTCAGGTCCCAGAGGTGTTTATTGCTACTCCAGTTCTTCAGGACGCTCTGGTCCGATTGGTGGGCCTCATGGAGAGTGTCACCCGAGCAGGGTTGCTCCCTGTAGCACCAGCCACTTCTCAGGCCGGAGGGGGGGCTCAGACTCCTGCTACATGCACTCCGGAGCAGGTAGCTCCCCAGGTTCAGGTTCCAGTGGTTCAGCCAGCTATGGCAGTTCAGCCGGGTGCAGTGTCTCAGACCGACGATGGAGCGGCTATGTCCGTCGATGCTTTGTGGAGACTGGACAGATTCACCAAGCTCTTCACTACTACTTTCAGCGGAGCTTCTTCTGAGGATCCCCAGGATTTCTTATATAGCTGCCACGAGGTTCTCAGGAACATGGGCATTGTTGAGACCAATGGGGTCGATTTTGCTGCATTTCGCCTATCTGGATCCGCCAAGACTTGGTGGAGGGATTATTGCTTAGCCAGGCCAGCAGGGTCGCCATCTTTGACTTGGGAGCAGTTTTCACAGTTGTTTCTGGGGAAGTTTCTCCCCGTTACTCAGAGAGAGGCCTTTCGGAGGCAATTTGAGCGCCTCCAGCAGGGTTCCATGACGGTCACCCTGTATGAGACCAGGTTCATCGATCTAGCTCGCCATGCTCTTGTCATACTTCCTACCGAGAGAGAGAGAGAGAGGGTGAGGAGGTTTATTGATGGTTTGATTCAGCCGATTCGTCTTCAGATGGCGAGGTAGACTGGCAGTGAGATCAGTTTTCAGGAGGCGGCCAATGTGGCCTGCCGAGTTGAGATGGTTCTATCACTGGGAGGTAGTCATGGGTCGGATAAGAGGCCCCGTCATTCAGGCAGATTCAGTGGCACCTCGACTGGAGGTAGAGATTCTTATGCTAGAGGCCATCCTCCTAGGCCCTTTCAGTCAGCTTTTCAGGTTTCTCAAGGCGCTTTAGGTAGCCGTGGTCCTCCGGTACAGTATTCAGATCAGCAGTCCTTCAGTGCACCGCCAACACCTATCAGTGCACCACCACTTCAGAGTTTCTAGGGTCGTCAGCCCCAGCAGCCGAGGGCTTGTTTTACTTGTTGCGACCCGAGGCACATTGCTAGGTATTTCCCTCGATCTTCGAGCAGTTCCGCGCATCAGGGTTCTCGTGCTATGGTTCAGGCACCAGGTGTTCCGCAGGCCGCCCAGCCAACTAGAGGTGGGGGTAGAGGTGTTAGAGGTGGAGGTAGAGGTCCTAGAGGTGGAGCTCAGGCCGCTAGAGGCGGAGGCCACCCAGCTGCAGGCCGTCCCAGAGAGGTAGTTCAGGGTGGTGGGGCCCAGCCCCGATGTTATGCCCTTCCAGCCAGGCCCGAGGCTGAGTCTTCAGATGCGGTCATTACATGTACTATTCTGGTTTGTGATAGAGATGCTTCAGTGTTTTTAACCCAGGGTCTACGTACTCGTATGTGTCATCTTATTTTGCACCGTATCTGATCATGCCTAGTGATTCATTGAGTATTCCTATTTATGTGTCTACACCGGTGGGTGATTCTATTATGGTCGATCGAGTTCATCGTTCTTGTATTGTAGTGATTGGGGGTCTTGAGACCCGTGTTGATCTGTTGCTTTTAGACATGGTCGACTTCGATGTTATATTGGGGATGGATTGGTTATCCCCGTACCATGCTATCTTGGATTGCCATGCCAAGACTGTGACCTTAGCCTTATTGGATTTGCCCCGTTTAGAGTGGAGAGGGACTCCTGGTCATTCTACCCGCAGTGTTATTTCATATATGAAGGCTCGACGTATGGTCGAGAAGGGGTGTTTGGCCTGTGACGACCTGACCCGTCGTCACGTGAGTTACCGCCCCGTTTTCCCCATGTTATGCTTCTTCATGTTTCATTATTAGTATTTGATGTGTTACAGTTGGTTTGGAATGGTTTGGATAAGAAATGAGACACTTAGTCTCTTTTAAGAAGGCTTAAGTTGGAAAAGTCAACCGGATGTTGACTTTTGTGTTGGAGGGCTCGGATTTGAATTCCAGTGATTTGGTTAGCTTCGGGGGATGATTTGTGACTTAGGAGTGCGATCGGAATTGATTTTGGAGGTCCGGTGTAGAATTAGGCTTGAATTGGCGAAGTTAGTATTTTGGCGAATTCCGGTTGGTAGGTGAGATTTTGATCCGGGGGTCGGAATGAGATTTCGAGAGTTGCAGTAGCTTCGTTAGGCGATTTTGGATGTGTGTGCAAAATTTCAGGTCATTCGGAGGTGTTTTGGTTGGGTTTTAGAACAAATGCAAGTTTCGGAAGTTTTAGTTTAACTTAGGCTTGAATCCGTGGGAATTCGATGATTTTGGTGTTTATGGTAGTGTTTTTATGTTACGAGCAAGTTTGAATGAAGTAATAGAACATATCTGTGCATTTGGTTGAGGTCCCGAGGGCCTCGGGGTGATTTCGGATGGCTAACGGGGAGTTTTGAACATGAAAAAGTGCAGCAGAAATTGCAGAGGAATTTTCCTCTATGCGATCGCGTAGGTATGCCTGCGATCGCATAGAAGGTTCAGAGGGGGATGAAGATTTGCTCTATGCGATCGCGTATAGGGGTCTGCGATCGCATAGGTTGAGGAGAATGGGCAGTGCGGTCGCGTGGGAAGTAATGCGATCGCGTAGAAGGGGGAGACAGTGCTATGCGATCTCATGGCCTGTCCTGCGATTGCGTAAGAGGAATTGAGGGCCTGGAAATTTTGGCCTATGCGATCGCAGGGGTAGTGATGCGATCGCATAGGGGTCACTACAGTAATCTGGCAGAATGTTTAAAACCCTTATATCCGCGACCCACATTATTTTTCCACCATTTTTACTCCGCCAAGAGAGCTTTTTGAGCGATTTGAAGAGGGTTTTCAACGGGTATTGATTTGAGGTAAGTCTCTTGACTAGAAAACACCATTTTATGGAAGAATCAACACTCAAATTCATGAAAGTGGGTAGAAATTGTGAAGAACTAGGGCTTGGTTTTGAAAATGAATTTTTAGGATTTGAAAGGCCATTTGAGCTCCGTTTTCAGTAAACTTTATATGTACGGACTCGTGGCGAGACGAGGAATCCTTTGGTGTGATTTTCAGAATTTTTCGAGAAGTGGGCCCGGGGCTCGGGTTTTTCCAACTTCGTGATTTTCGATGTTTTTCGAGTCTTTTCGATTGGATTATATTCCCTTAGCATATTGTGACATATTCGTTGTGGTTTTAGTCAGATTCGACGCGCGAAGAGGTAAATTCGAAAGGCAAGAGCATAGCAAGCTAGGACTTTGGCCGGCTTGAGGTTAGTAATAAATATAAATGCTGTATTGAGGGTTTGAAACCCCGAATTTGCACAACGTAGTGCTATGTAAGGTGACTTGCACGCCGGATAACGGGCGTGGGGTAGAGCACCGTCAAGGATTGTGACTTGGTCCGTCCCGCTTAATAAAATTGATACCTATTTGATTGTAGATTTGTAATATCCTTATAAAATTGGATTAATTGTCATAATTGGGCTTTGTGCCAACTACTTGAATTCTGCAGGGATTATTTTAATGGTTTCTTATTATATTTATAAATATTAAACTCAGTCCTGGTATTCAATACTGTGTTAGAAATCTCAGCCACTTTTCATAAATTAGAAAGTAAGTTAATATTTTTAAATGAAGTTTGGGCTGAATATTTTTATACTATTGTATGATTTTTGGATTGAGTATGGGATCGGGCTGCACGCCGCAGCAGTATTGTAATGATATTGATATGAGGCCAAGGGCCTGTTTGATGCCACGAGATGGCTTATTATTGCGCTTGGGCCGTAAGGGGCCCCTCCCGGAGTCTGCACACCCCCAGTGAGCGCCGTCGACGTTAAATAAATGGAGCGGGCTGCACGACCGCAGCGGGGTACTAGAGGTACCGGTTTATGTGTTGCATTGCATATTTACTTGTTATTTATTCCCCTTCTGGTATGACTTTATTATAACTGTTTTAATGTTTACCGTATTATGCTGTTGGTCCACGTTGTTATATTTATAGCTTTACTTTGTGTTTATTTAGGATTTCTGATCCTCAGACTTTATTTATATTTATTACTTTCTGAGTTGGAAGTACTCACAATACTCCCTGCACCTTGTGTGCAGATTCAGGTACACCACAGGGTGAGTGAGGACTCGTGTTAGCTGAGCAGCATTATCCGGGAGTATCAAGGTAGCTGCATGGCGTTCGCACCTCTGATCTCTCCCATCTATCTTTATTAATTTATTCGTAATTTTCCTAGACGGAATTGTAATAGGTGGATAATCTGTTTTTAGAGGCTCATGTTCATGACACCAGATTCGGTGGGCTATTTAGTATTTTATTTTTTTGAGGTTTTCGAAGGTTAGAGATCTTATCAAAATTTCCGTACTAAATTGGTATTATGGTAGCGAACATTTATTTATTTATATAGGTTATTTGGCTAAGGTTGTGAAAATGGTCGGGCTTGCCTAGCGATGTGTTGGGCGCCATCACGACCGGGGTTTGGGTCGTGACATGGCCTATTTGGCGTATGTTCGCTATTCTAGTGCGGAGGTCCCTACTATTGATTCTGTGCCCATCGTTCGGGAGTTTCCTGAGGTTTTCCCTTCAGACCTGCCGGGTGTCGCGCCTCCTTTTTCTAAGGCAAAATCGGGCTTGTGACATTTGGGAGGACAACTCGTTCCCTTCTGGGAATTGGGTTTTGGAATTGAAGAGTCGCCACCTAATGATTAAAGTGCATTAGGACACTAAGAAGGGTTTGAGTTTGAAGAACCAGAGTTTGGGTAAGGGCTAGAAATTATCTCGAGGGGAAGGTGTTAGGCACCCCTCAAGATCCACTAGTGTGGTTCCCGACCATGTTATAATTGTGACTTCACATAATCAAGTAGGCAATTAAGGACTCAAATAGAAGGGCTTGCATGTAATATTGCAAATAAGTTGAAACTTTGAGGAAAAGTAAAGAGGGCAGAAATTTATGAAAGATTTAAACAATTCTAAAGAAAGCAGATAAAAGCAAGTAGAAGGTAGAGGGGTCCGAGGTTTATGATTAATATGGATCACCCCACACAACACCCGGTAACCATTTATACACGTGGTGTTATTGCATGGTCATCATATCCATATCTACCCTTCCCACCCCGTTAAGGTATTAAAGCGCGGAATAGTATCGTTACTTATTGCATGCTATTACCCGTCCCAATCCTATCAGTCTCGGAGGCATTGAGACTACTAATCCTAAAGAGGAGGGAGTTGGGGCTTTTTCAGAGTTTTAAAGGATAAAAATCTAGGCGACGAACAATAACAAATAACAGTTAAAGGGAGAACAAATAGCAATTAAGGCTCATACAGGCCTCCTCACTTAGAAGAGCAGATGTAGCATGACTTCAAATACTAGTTGGTCTGAATTAAATTAAAGTGTAGGATAGGCTGATTCATCACATATTTCTCAGATGAGGAGTACGAATTAGCCCTGTCTGGATGTAGTTATCAAAGACTGATACAGCTAGTTAATTACCTAAAGTTTGCCTATGTGAAACCTATAGGCAGGACATCTAATAGAGCTTTTTGATTTTAAGGAAAAGGTTTGCTGGTTTTATAAACAAAGATCTGCAGACTTATGACTGATTTTAGATTTAAGACGAAACTGATTCAGTTGATTTTCTCCTATAGGCATGATCTCTAAATGTCATTGGTTTTAAAACGATTATATAAATGCAAGAGTCCTATAGGCATGGTATCTAGAATGGATTGGTTATTATTAAGCCTAGATTGTTTGCCTAATGGCGTATATATGCAGAAGTGCAGAAAGACTTATAAGCATGTTTAAAATGCAGAAATTATAAATAACCGATAGGCATGTTTTCTAAAAATGCGGAAATGCAAAAATTATAAATAACCTATAGGAATGTTTTCTAAAATGCAGAAATGCAGAAATTATAGGCATGTTTTCTAAAATGCAGAAATGCAGAAATTATAAATAACCTATAGGCATGTTTTCTAAAAATGCGGAAATGCAGAAATTATAAATAACCTATAGGCAAGTTTTCTACCCTTTGCATACATTCATCCCCATCCCTTTTCACTAGCCATCCCCAATAGTTATTACAAATTATTACAGACCCGAATGAATCAGAAAAGAAAAGTAAAATTACATCAGAAGTTCCAGCTACATCCAAACAGCCTAATTCAGACTCAAAGTCCAACAATATGAGATAAACCAACTTCCAGGATCAGATTTCCAAAAGACTTTCCTCATATTTGGGGTGTGTCAAAGTTCCCAAGAGTCTCAAAGGACTCCAGGCAGTGCTTACACCCGAAGACATTGCAGAATTAAGAGCATAGTGCAGTGTGGAAATACCAGCCCTCAGATGTCCAAGTTCAGAGGGAACTCAAGGTCCCAAAGCAAGGATCATAAGAGAGGGGCAGAAGTTAAGAGTCTAAGAATAAGTGTAAGTGCACATGGGGAAGGGAATCAGGGAGAGACATGGCAGGCAGGTGGTCATGCCTAGCAATTGGCATGCTGGCACACCCCTGACCAGTCTGTTAGCCAAACTTTGAGAGTTAGGATCCATTGTGGATCAGGTTATGACCTGGGCAGCAATTAGGATACTGCCAAGCCAAGACCTTATCTCAAGCACAGAGAAGGGAGTAGGGGTGGGGATTCATAACATAAACAGAAGCAAGGAAGGAAAATAATTAGCACAAATCACTGAACAAGAGTAGTAAAGTACACAAAAGGCTGAAACTGTAAAGTAAACACATAGGGATGAGGCAGAAAATTTAAATAAAAGACATACCAGTTTCAAAGGGAAAACAGGTAAGAAAATAGTAGCCTTGAGAGAGCCAAGTTGCAAACAGCAGTTCCAAAAAAGATCTCAAGCAAAGCAGAATTCAGAACAGTATTGCAAGAAAGTATGCAATTAGAAGTGTTTTTGTTCGTGTGAATTTCGGTGTCTGTAAAGAGGGAAGACTAGGTCTTTATATAGTTTTTGAAAACCAGCAGCACATAGGCAAAGAGTGTACAAATATGGAAATAGCAATCAATTAGTGTCAATTAAGACAACTGGAATCCTTTAATTAAGGAGCCTAGTTCAAACGGTTAGTCAAGGCAGAATAAGGAAAGGAAATCAGTTCAATAAGGCCGATTAGGGCAAAGAAACCACATAGTGCACAAACAGAGCCAAATACATAGTGGGTAATTAAGGAAAGTGGAAATAATAGTGTGTTTATAACGTAGAAATAGGGCATGAGTTCGAAAATCAATCAAGAGGATCCCAGATCCAACCGAAATTACAGGGAATTAAGGTAATAAAGGAAAAAATCACATATGTATAGAAATAATTCAAAAAATTGGTACAGAATTACATAAGAACATGTATTTAAGGAAAATATCACAAGCATGAGATTTTTACATAAAAAGACCAAGTGAACAGCCAGTAGGGTGAAGGAGGTTCGATCGAAAGAAATCAGTGACAAATCATTAGCCTCATTAAAGGGATTTTAGAATCCATCACTTGATTGGTGAAAACCCTTTGAAAGAGGAGTTTTTCTCATATATAAAACATACAGCTCAAACAAAAGAAAGAGTCTAACATTGAAAGTTTCAGAGTCACAAGCAAATAGGATTTCAAGTTCTATTACAGGCTCACAGTGAGTCTGAAAGGCTAGGGTCCCAAAGTGGAACCCTAGTGCCATTCGTCAAAGAAAATCCCCAAATCTTAGGGTTTCAAATAGAATCAGAGGTGAGAAATCAAGGTCATTGAGAGAAGTCCAGAAGCCCCTTTCAAAGGCTTGTGAGAGGAAAACATACACAAACAAGTTCAGAAGAAAGAGAGGATACGAGTTTTAAACAAAGTAGGTAAAAACATGCTAGTAAGAACATAAACAGAACTCAGTAAGGTGAAACAAAATCAAAGAGCTCAAACTTAGACACATATAGCAGAGAATGAGGATTAACAACACGAATTAACATGTGAGCATGCGAGTGACAGAAAAGTCTTGCATAATCAGAAAAGAAACAAGAGAGCAAACTCGAGCATAGTAAGAAACAAACATACGAGTATAAACACACATAAAGAAGGAACGGGAAGAATAAAAAATTATTTGAAAAAAACCTTTTTTCAGAAACCCTAAAATTTGAAATTGAACGGTTTTAAAGAGGAAATTTGGGGAAAACCTCTAAAACGTCAAGCAAAGACCAGGCATGGCAAAAATCTTAAGAAAATAAGTAAGTATAGAACCTCAAAGGCCTAGAGTTGCAGAGAAAACCCTAGAATGAGAAAGGTCTTGAGGAAAGTCGGATCCTGAGTCGAAGAGACTCATATTGCTCGAACACACCGAAAAATGGCCAGAAAGGCCATAGATCTACAGATCTGAGACAGATCTAAAGAGAGCCCTTGAAGTCGGGCCTCCAAACTTCGAGTAGCTTAGGTTTAATGGTGAGAGAGAGTGAGCACATGCCATCCATGGCCAGGAATGCCATGGATTCCGGTGGAAACATGACAGAAACTGGTGGGAGAAGATTAGGGTTTCGTGAAGGGCTAGAGAGAGTTTGAGAGATGAGGAGTTTAGAGGCGGCACATCTAATAGAATGAATTAGGTTTAGGGAGGGGGTATGGGAATTAAAAAGGAAAGAACGAATCACGACCGTTGATCAAAATGATCAACGGCCAGGATTAAAGGGGAAGTCGGGCGGGTCTGAAAATGGGTCGTGGGTTGGGTTAAGATTGGAATTGGGTTATTTTAATTTGGGTGGAATTGGGGGGGGGGGGGCGGGTGGGGGGGGGGGGGGGTGGGGGGGGGGGGGGGGGGGGGGGGGGTTTAAAATTAAAATTGAAATAGAAATGGCTATGTGTTAAATAGCCAATTTTTCCCTTTTTTTTTATTTTATAAAAATAGTTAAAATGATTTTAAAAACAAATTAAAAGCACTGAACTAATTAATAATATATAAATATTAATCTAAAAATACTGGTTTTGATTTTATAATTGTAAAATGCTGTCAATCGTAAAATAGACTATTGCAATTATATGCAATTTAGTTTTAAAAATACTTAAATAAATTTATAAAAATATGCAAAAATCACCTTAATTATATTTTGGTGTAAATACGAGAATGGAAATAAATTATTCACCAAAATGATAACTTTGGAAATAATTATTGGATTTTGCACTGCTAAAATAGACAATAAATTAATTTTAAAAACCCTTAAAAATTAAGAAAAAATACCAAAACTCTTGGGCGTACTTATATATTCATACACATGCTATTTTGAAAGTATTTTGAGCATAAATTACATAGGGGAAAAATTGGGTATCAACACCGGGTATGCTGCCCGACAGGGATATCGACTTTTGCATTGATCTGGCTCCGGGCACCCAGCCCATTTCTATTCTTCCATATCGTATGGCCCCGCCAGAGTTGAAATAGTTAAAGGATCAATTGCAGGATTTGCTGGAGAAGGGTTTCATTAGACCCAGCGTTTTGCCTTGGGGTGCGCCGGTGTTGTTTGTGAAGAAAAAGGATGGTTCGATGAGAATGTGCATTGATTACCGGCAATTGAACAAGGTTAAAATCAAGAATAAGTATCCACTGGCGAGGATTGATGATTTGTTCGATCAGCTTCAGGGTGCCAAGGTATTTTCAAAGATATACTTGAGATCTGGCTACCATCAATTGAGGATTAGGGCATCCGATGTCCCTAAGACAGCTTTCCGCACTCGGTACGGGCATTATGAGTTCTTGGTTATGTCATTCGGGTTGACCAATGCCCCGGCAGCGTTTATGGAGTTGATGAACCGAGTGTTCAGGCCTTATTTGGACTTGTTCGTGATAGTCTTTATTGATGATATTCTGATATACTCCCGCAGCCAGGAGGAGCACGAGCAACACCTCAGAGTGGTTCTTCAGAATCTGAAGGATAGTCAGTTATATGCGAAATTCTCGAACTGTGAGTTCTGGTTGAGTTAAGTCGCATTCCTGGGTCATGTTGTATCAGCAGAGGGTATTCAGGTTGATCTAAAGAATATTGAGGCAGTCAAGAACTGGCCTCGACCAGCATCAGCTATAGAGATTCGGAGTTTCTTGGGATTGGCAGGCTACTACCGTCGGTTCGTGGAGGGGTTTTCATCTATTGCAGCCCCGATGACCAGGTTGACCCAGAAGGTTGCCCAGTTCAGATGGTCGGACGAGTGTGAGGCGAGCTTTCAGAAGCTCAAGACAGCTCTGACTACGACACCAGTATTGGTTTTTCCCACGGGTTCAGGGCCTTATACAGTTTTTTGTGATGCTTCCCGTATTGGTCTTGGTACAGTGTTGATGCAGGATAGCAGGGTCATTGCCTATGCTTCGAGGCAGTTGAAGATTCACGAGAAGAATTATCCGGTTCATGATCTAGAGTTGACAGCCATTGTTCATGCATTGAAGATTTGGAGGCATTATCTATACGGTGTGGCATGTGAGGTGTACACTGATCACAAGAGTCTTCAGTATCTGTTCAAGCAAAAAGAGTTGAATTTGAGGCAGAGAAGGTGGTTGGAGTTGTTGAAGGATGATGATGTTACTATCTTATATCACCCGGGGAAGGCCAATGTGGTGGCCGATGCCTTGAGTAGGAAGTCGCTCAGTACGGGCAGTCTTGCTTATATTCCGGTCGGTTAGAAGCCGCTTGCTTTGGATGTTCAGCACTTGGCCAATCAATTCGTGAGGTTGGATATTTCTGAGCCCAGTCGGGTGTTAGCTTGCACGGTCGCTCGTTCTTCATTATTGGAGCGTATCCGTGATCGGCAGTTTGATGATTTCCATTTGTGTGTCCTTAGAGACACGGTGCAGCGTGGAGGTGCCAAGCAGGTGACCTTAGATGATGATGGAATATTGATTGCAGGGGCGAGTTTGTGTGCCCAATGTTGATGGGATTCGAGAGTTGATCTTAGCGGAGGCCCAAAGCTCCCGGTACTCTATTCATTCGGGCGCTACGAGGATGTATCAGGATTTTTGGCAGTATTATTGGTGGCGTAGAATAAAGAAAGATATTGTTGCACATGTGGCTCGATGTTTGAATTGTCAGTAGGTTAAGTATGAGCATCAGAGGCCTGGTGGATTATTCCGGAGGATTGAGCTTCCCGAGTGGAAGTGGGAGAGGATTGCCATGGATTTCGTTGTTGGACTCCCGCTGACTCGAAAGAAGTTCGACGCAGTATGGGTCATTATTGATAGGATGACCAAGTCAGCGCATTTCATTCCTGTGGCAGTCTCCTATTCATCCGAGAGGTTAGCTGAGATCTATATTCGGGAGATTTTCGCCTTCATGGTGTGCTTGTGTCTATCATTTCAGATCGAGGTACGCAGTTTACCTCGCGCTTCTAGAAAGTAGTTCAGCGAGAGTTAGGCACTCAGGTTGAGTTGAGTACAATATTTCATCCCCAGACGGACGGCCAATCCGAGCCGACTATTCAAATTTTGGAGGATATGCTCCGAGCCTGTGTTATTGACTTCGGAGGTTCGTGGGATCAGTTTTTGCCTTTAGCAGAGTTTGCCTACAACAACTACCAGTCGAGTATTCAGATGGCCACTTATGAGGCGTTGTATGGTAGGCGAGTCGATCTCCGGTTGGATGGTTTGAGCCGGGGGAGGCTCGGTTGTTGGGTACGGATTTGGTTCAGGAGTCCTTAGACAAGGTCAGGATTATTCAGGATAGACTTCGCACAGCTCATTCCAGGTAGAAGAGTTATGCAGACCGCAAGGTTCGAGATGTGGCTTTTATGGTTGGGGAGCGGGTATTGCTCCGAGTATCGCCTATGAAGGGCGTGATGAGATTCGGGAAGAAGGGCAAGCTTAGCCCTAGGTTCATTGGTCCATCTGAGATTATCGAGTGGGGGAGGTGGCTTATAGACTTGCATTGCCGCCTAGCTTATCAGCCGTACATCCAGTGTTTCATGTGTCCATGCTTCGGAAGTATCAAGACGATCCATCCATGTGTTAGATTTCAGCACGGTCAAGTTGGACAAGGATCTGTCTTATGAGGAGGAGCCGGTGGCTATTCTAGACCGGCAGGTTCGTCAGTTGAGGTCGAAGAGTTTTCCTTCTGTGCGTGCTCAGTGGAGAGGTCAGCCTCCCGAGGCATCGACCTGGGAGTCCGAGTCTGATATGCGAAGCCGTTATCCTCATCTTTTTCCCGACTCAGGTACTTCTTTCTTTTGTCCGTTCGAGGACGCACGGTTGTTTTAGAGGTGGAGAATGTGACGACCCAAAGGGTCATCACCTGTTTCTAGTTGAAATATGTGTCTCTGAGGCCTTGAAACCTCATTTAGGGTTGCATCGATTTGCGTGCGCAGTCCGGGCACGTAGTCGGAAAGCTTAAATATGAAATTCTGTGAAAAATTCTAAGTTTTGATATTAAAATGAATAAATTTGACTTCGGTCAACATTTTGGGTAAACGAACCCGGACCCGTGATTTGACAGTCCCGGAGGGTCCGTAGGAAAATATGGGACTTGGGCGTATGCCCGGAATCGAATTCCGAGGTCCCAAGCCCGAGAAATGAATTTTTAAGTAAAATTGTTTTCTGGAAATATTTATGGAAATTGGAAATGAAATTTGATTAGAACGTGTTGGTATCGGGCTCGTATTTTGGTTCCTGCGCCCGGTACATGTCTTATATATGAGTTAAGATGTTTCTGTACAGTTTGGTTGAAAACGGACGTCGTTTGACGTGTTTCAGGCTTAAAATGGAAAATTTGATGTTTTATGAAATTTGGAAGAATTCATGAATTTTGAGGCTTAATTCGATGTATATGATGTTATTTTGGCAATTTGATCGCATGGATAAGTCCGTAGGATGTTTTTGAGGTGGTGTGTATATTTGGTTTGGAGCCCCGAGGGCTCGAGTGAGTTTTGGATAGGCCACGGATGCATTTTCAACCTTTGAGAAAATCTGGTATGCTCAGTTCTGCAATCTTCGCATTTGCGAAGCAGGTCTCGCAAATGCAAGCTCGCAAATGCGAGCCTGGCATCACAAATGCGAGAAGGGAGAATCCTGCAGCTAGGTCGCAAATGCGACCATTTGGTCCGCAAATGCGAAGTCGAGCCTGTCGCAAATGCGACATTGTGCTTGCAAATGCGAAGTCCGGATTTTTCAAAGGGGTTCGCAAATGCGAACCCTGTTTCGCATTTCCCACATCTTCAGAGGTCCGGGTTCGCAAATGCGAACCCCAGTTCGCAATTCCCACATCTGAGGCCTGCATATTTTATACTTAGCCGAATTTTGAACCATTTTCACCATTCTTTCAATACACAAACTTCTTTGGGCGATTTTCCAAGAACAAGTCTTCTTCCAAATCAATTGTAAGTTAGTTTTTACTCATCTCTTTCAATCATTAACATCATTTAACATGTTTTCAACTTAAAATCAAAGATTTTCATGGAAAAAATTGGGGGTTTTGGGTAGAACTTAGGTTTTTCTAAAATTGGGGATTTGGACCTCAATTTGAGGTCCGATTTCAAAAAAAATTATATAAATAGGTTCGTGAGGGAATGGGTAATCGGGTTTTGATTCGAACCTCGGGTTTTGACCACGTGGGCCCGGGGGCAATTTTGGACTTTTTGGGCAAAGCTTTGGGAAATTCATTTTTATGCATTCAAATTGATTCATTTAGCGTTTATTGATGTAATTAAGTAACTTGTGACTAGAGTCGGGCGGATTTGTGGTAGAATCAAGGGGTAAAGCTATAATTGAGACTTGAGTTGAGTTCAAAGCATCGAGGTAAGTGTTCGGTCTAACCTTAGCTTGAGGGATTAGGAGTTGAGTCATATTTGCTACTTGTTATGTGTTGAGTACGACGTATGGGCATTGTGACGAGTATCCATACCTTGGTGTCTAGCATGACCGTGGGTCTTAATTTGATAATTGTGTACTCTTAATTGATTCTATGAAAGCTTTGATTGGTGATCCTTGATACTGAGTAAGAACTTAGTTTATTTCCGTGGACTTAGTCATGATTGAGTAATGGTATTAATGGTGTCAAGTAGAAGTTGTATAGGATTGGTTATAGCTGATTCTCCCTTGCCGGGACGATTGATTTGTTGTTGATGTTTCCCTTGCCGGGAAGTTATTACTTTGTTTTTGTTCCCTTGCCCGGAAGTTATTACATTGTTTGTGCCCTTGCCGGGATTGTATTGTGTTTTGTGTTGGAAGAAATGGGAGCGGGTGGTACGCCTACCACAACTGATATTGAAATGGGAGCGGGTGGTACGCCTACCACAAGTGATAATGAAATGGGAGCGGGTGGTACGCCTACCACAAGTNTTATGCCTAGATATCACTGTATTGGAGGTGGAATCACGAGGTAAAGCGATAGTTGAGGATTAAGTGGATTTCAAGGCTTTGAGGTAAGTGTTTGGTTTAACCCTAGCTTGAGGGAATAGGAGTTGAATCTTGTTGCTAATTGCTATGTGATCGAGTACGATGTATAGGCATGGTGACGAGTATCTATACATTGGTGTCTAGCATGACCGTGAGTCCTTATAATGTGATTATCATGATTTGGTTGTGAACTCCGTGTTTATTGGAGGATTTCTATATGTTGTGAATAACATGTGAACGGTAATAGGATCATTTGATTCCTGGAGCATTGGCTCGAATTGTGATACGAATATTGAAAGTATACGAAATGACTTGATTCTTGGAGCGTTGGCTCAAAATAGTAAAGTGAATTATAAGATAAGGAAAGTAAGAAAGAGAAAGCGTTGTTGATTATTCCCTTGTCGGGACGTTTGGTTGAACTTGTTGGATTATTTCCCTTGCCGGGATGGTTGTCAAATATTTGCTTATTTTATGCCCCTTAATTGTGACTGTTGTTTGGAAAGTCAGACTGTTAAATGATATTGAGGATCGGGTTGCACGCAGCAACAATGATGTTGAGGATCGGGTTGCGCGCCGCAACAATAATATATGAGGATCGGGTTGCGCGCCGCAACAACGATATATGATAAGTGATATGGGTCGGGTTGCACGGCGCAACAATGATATTGTGGAGCGGGTTGCACGCCGCAACAATGGTAATTATGGAGCGGGTTGCACGCCGCAACAATTATTGAGGCTATGTGTTTACATTTGAGTATTGATTCCTTGTTCACTGTGAACCTAAGTTGCTTTAGTTGTTACTCTGGATTATTGTTATTATTGTAACTCCCCATAGCATGTTTCCCCTCCCATGTTGGTAATTGCTTTGTATTCGATTTTCGCTGTATATCTATAACTGTCACGGGTTTATTGTGGTGTCCTAGTCTAGCCTTCGTCACTACTTCGCCGGGTTGGCTAGCAACTTACCAGCACATGGGTCGGTTGTGCGTGNTATATCTATAACTGCGCAGGTTTATGTGGTGTCCAGTCTAGCCTCGTCACTACTTCGCCGGGGTTAGGCTAGACACTTACCAGCACATGGGGTCGGTTGTGCTGATGCTACACTTCTGTGCATTTTTGCACAGGTCCAGGTTTTGAGGAACAACAGCAGCAGTAGTTCGGAAGCAGGCGATTCATATTCACGAGACTGAGGTAGCCTTGCAGGCGTCCGCAGGCCCGGCGTCTCTTCTCACTGTTTTCTTTTAGACTGTTGCCACCTTGTTTCGAGACAGACAGCTGTTATATTTCTTTCAGACCTTTGTATTTAGTTTATTCTTAGTGTTCGTGAGTAATGTGACACCAAATCTTGGGTAGAGGTTGTTTTTGACTATTCCGCGTTTTAAATTCATCATTTTAAGACAGACTTCCGCTATTGTTCTTATTAGACTTTATGTTCTATATTGATGTTATAAACTGTTACAGATAATTGCTAGTGATGGAAAGGTAATTAAGTTGGCTTGCCTAGCTACCACGAGTAGGCGCCATCACGACTCTGATGGTGGAAAATCCGGGTCGTGACAATCAGTTACATTCTAATTATTTTAAGGGATGCTCTCCTTATTAAGGTTTTGTATATCTGTATTATCTATATTATTATAAAAATGGGAAGCCCTTAGTTAAAAAGTTAAATTACTTAAATGCCCTTTTAAATATCTTAAATATTCTTTTTTATAATTTTTCTTTTAAAAAAAACCCTCATCCGAAAAGGTGCCTTTTCCTTCCAAAATAGGTGTCATTTAAGAAATGACCTTGGCTCTTTAAAAATGAAACAAAGGAAAAAAATAGAAAAGGCTGAAAATTTGAGAAAAGGATAACTGTGGTATGTGGTATATGGCCGAAGAGAGGACGTGCCACTTCACCTTCTTAATTTCTAGCTTTCATATTTTTCAAGGTTTTCGAAACGGTACAAACATGCGGCTAAAAACCAATGATGAAGGCTAAATTCATTTGCAAGTGTGAGTATTATTCTAACCAAAGAAATAACAGTCTTACAAGATTGTGGTATTCTTTGAGGCTTAGAAGTTTTGAAAAACATATTGTTTCTATACAATATGACAAATGGTAAAGAGATCTAAAATTCGGGTGAATAACTTTTTGATGAAAACTAAGTCAACAAGCATGTGTAAATTTTCCTTTTCTTCTTTTCACTCCTTGATCTTTTAACTTCTTCTCTTAAAATATGGAGATAACAAAGCAAATAAATGGTGGAGTCCATCATGCATCAAATATTTTTCTTGAATCGGTAGGTTAATGCCCTCCCTATACAATGGTGCAAATTCTTCTCTCTCTTTTTACATGTTAGTAGATTTGTATTATTATTGTTGAGTATTTTCCGTTTCGTGAAAGTAAAACTCTTATTTTCTTGTGCTTTTACACACACACACACACTATATATATATATATATATATATATAGGTTTGCTTAGTATCTATTACCATAATATTAAGTTTTTTTTTAGTAGTTTATTTCCTTGGTTTATTTTCGAGATTAAAAAAGAGAAACTATAATAATTTATGCGGAGTATATTTTTTCATGCATTTGTTAAAGATTAAAATTATTGTTTTGTATTAAATATATTTACGAATGAAAATATACAAACTATAAAAAGTCAATATGAAAAAGTTACAAACCGTAGAAAGACATGCTCAACTTTAATTGTTTTTAAGGGTAAAGGCATGATAAAACACCTTAATTAATAATATATAGCATATCTTTATTAGACAATTCTTACTGTAGAAGAGTTTCGGTAATTATATTTGTTTATCATTCTACAAATAAAATATACTTTATTAAAAGATAAAGTTAAGTTATTACGAAGAAAGGAATTGAATGTATAGTTTTACGAAGATGTCTATAAGTGATTGAAATTTAGAATATATGAGTGATACTCAATTAAAGAAACCATAATAAAATTTCAAAAATAAATTGATTAGCAAGCTATTATATTATAATTTAGTGAACAAATCTAAATAATATTAAAGCACTTGCTATTTTAAGTGAAAATGAAATAATAAAAGAAATATATTATGAAAGAAAAGAAATAGGCAGAGTATTTTTGTAATATATTTCTCATAAAAACATCTTTAGAAAATATAAATACTTAAAATATTTTTTTCGCATCGAACTAAGCTTAGTCTAAATTTAAATAATAATTAATTATATATAGACACACACGAAAACTTAAATATTTATAAAAATTAGTTGAAAGAATAAATTCTAATATGATATTAACATGTTTTTCATATTTTCACTGCTTCTCGGACAATATTAACACAACCTCTCAAAATTAATCAATTGGAAGAAATTCGATAACAATCATAGACTATTGTCTCCATAAAAATACAATATTCAAATGCATGATTGTGTGCTTCGACAGAGAAAGAATTCTCTCCTCAAAATGTAAAAGTTAGACTTAATTTTGCAATAATGCTTTATTCTTCAATATGTTGGAAATAACTTCTTATAGATAAAAAAAAATGACAATTTGTATTTTATGTATTTTGCTTGTGACAAAGCAAAAAAGACATCTTTTAGTTAGCTGACCATTTGTGTATTTATGAATAAATGCTTGTTCAAGAAAATTCATAAAAAAAAACCTGAACAATTTTAAGTTGAATATATTGATTGAGATTTAAGATTATTGAGGATATAACTGGTAGAGTTTCTTCCTCTGTTAGGCTGGATAAAAAAGAAGCAACAATTATCATTTTCTTGTACTTACGTACTTTTGTTTTTAACTTTTACTTTATTACTCAAACAAAATTTTTAATATCATATTTATGTGATTGTTTAAAAATAAGTACTTACTTATTGAGATAGAGTACACGCGCAACGCGTGTGCGAAAAAACTAGTTATATTTTAAAAACAGAATATCTTTAATTTAAAAATTAAATTACTTTAATACCCTTTTTATTTAATACCTTGTTTAAGGATGCTTACAAAGAGAAAAAAATAACGCTTGCAAAGAGACGCCAAACTTTGGGTCACTTCATTTCTCTTTTAGTCATCCCCATATTGTGGGTTTCTTTTTTCCATATATTATTTTCTCTTTAATCTGGGCTTCGTATTTCAAATTCAATGTTGACGTAAGAATTTTGTTCAAATTTGTTGGTTTCTCTGTATGAACTTAAAGACGAAATACAAGGAAGAAACAGATGGTGTTTCATATCCCTAAAATCCATCGTCTACCGGAGACATTATTGTGTAAACATAGTTCAGGTAACCCAAGTTCAATTTTGTGTTTTAATCATATATTATAATTAAAAGTCTTTTGCAAGATTTTATTACGTCTATCATATATATATTTGGTTATTTCTACACGTATTTTTCAGTCTTATTCGTCAAGTATCTGCTTCTAATTCTTTTGATGCATATTAATTTTCTCTTTAATAGTGTTTTTAATATTTGAGGTGCAAATTTTTTAATTTCTAATGCTATGACCATACTTCAATTTTTTTTTACCTATTGCAAAGATTGAAAGAAATGTCTATTTTGTTCAGGCTGCCATCAGTTTAATTTGGTTTGGTTATAATGGATCAGGCTAGCGACATAAATTTATGGATCAAAATTGGTTGGAGGTAGAATCTGAAGATAGTGTACTCTAAAAATGTGCAAAATCCTCCGTTTTATGGATATATATAAAACTATTTTTTAATTTTCTTTTGCTTCTTTTGTAGATTTTCTTCATCTCACAAACTAAAACTTTTTTGAAAAGTGGGAGTGGAGAGAAAAAGAAAGTGAGAATTTACAAATAACTGTGCGCAAATAAAATTATCTCTTGAATAAATACACAAAGGTAATATGAAAGACAAATTAAGGAGTAAATATTAGGGGGAAGTGCACGGTTAGCCACTAATAATACATGTATTTATTTTTAACATTGTTTAAAATGTCTTATGTCTTTAGCCACTGCTTTAATAAACTTTACCTGCCCGGACGAGAATACCCTTCTACTCATAAAGTTCAGGACCAAGTGTCCTTAACTTTTGAACTTGTAACTCTAAGTTCAGAACTTCAGGACTACATGTCCTTAACTTTTGAACTTGTAACTCTAAGTTCAGGACTTAATGTGACGACCCAAAGGGTCATCACCTGTTTCTAGTTGAAATCTGTGTCTCCGAGGCCTTGAAAACCTCATTTAGGGTTGCCTCGATTTGCGTGCGCAGTCCGGGCGCGTAGCCGGAAAGCTTAAATATGAAATTATGTGAAAAATGCTAAGTTTTGATATTAAAATGAATAAATTTGACTTCGGTCAATATTTTGGGTAAACGGACCCGGACCCGTGATTTGACAGTTCCGGAGCGTCCGTTGGAAAATATGGGACTTGGGCGTATGCCCGGAATCGAATTCCGAGGTCCCAAGCCCGAGAAATGAATTTTTAAGTATAATAGTTTTCTAGAAATATTTAAGGAAATTGAAAATGAAATTTGATTAGAACGTGTTGGTATCGGGCCCGTATTTTGGTTCCGACGCCCGGTACATGTCTTATATATGATTTAAGATGTTTCTGTAAAGTTTGGTTGAAAACAGACGTCGTTTGACGTGTTTCAGACCTAAAATGGAAAATTTGATGTTTTATAAAATTTGGAAGAATTCATGGATTTTGAGGCTTAATTCGATGTATATGATGTTATTTTGGCGATTTGATCGCACGGATAAGTCCGTATGATGTTTTTGAGGTGGTGTGTATATGTCACGACCCGGATTTCCCACCCTCGGGAGTCGTGATGGCGCCTACTAATAGGAGCTAGGCAAGCCAATTATCGAATACCTCTTTTAGTGAACAATGACAATATTAACAACAATGAAGCATTTAACGAATAAGGCGGAAGTCTCAAATAAAATTTACTAAAAGAAATGCGGAAGTTTAACAATCCTCCACCCAAGACTGGTGTCACAATACTCACGAACGTCTAGAGAAATACTAAATACAAGGTGTGAATGAAACATAAAACTGTCTGCTACGGTACAACGATAACAAACTGAATAAAATAGAAAGGACTCCGGGCCTGCGGACGTCAGCAAGGCTACCTCGAATGTCCCTGGACTGGAAACTCGCTCCCAGAATGCTACTGCTACTCAAATGCTGCTCCAGCACCTGGATCTGTGCAAAAAGATGCACAGAGTGTAGCATCAGCACAACCGACCCCATGTGCTGGTAAGTGCCTGGCCTAACCCCGGCGAAGTAGTGACGAGGCTAGACCAGACTACCAAACAAGCCTGTGCAGTTCAAATATATATATATATATATATATACGCAACAGAAGAGAATACAAAAATTTAACAAGTCAAGGGGGAGGGGAGCATGCTGTAGGGGCTGTAGCAGTTTAGAATACAAGGTCAATAATTAAGGAATGAAATGGTACAACTACAAAGTCAACTAGAATGATAATCAAAACATGGCATGGAATGTCCCTTCGTGCATTACTAATCAAAATATGGCACGGAATGTCCCTTCGTGCATTAATAATCAAAACATGGAACGGAATGTTCCTTCGTGCAATAATAATCAAAACATGGCACGGAATGTTCCTTCGTGCACTAATAATCAAAACATGGCACGGAATGTTCCTTCGTGCATTAATAATCAAAACATGGCACGGAATGTTCCTTCGTGCACTAATAATCAAAACATGGTACGGAATGTTCCTTCGTGCATTAATAATCAAAACATGGCACGGAATGTTCCTTCGTGCATTAGTATATTCTCAACACAAATCGTGCACGGCATCAACCTTCGTGCTTTATCACTCTTCCTCACCCAAGCAACAATCACAAACAATGGGGCGACGGGATAGACAAAACAGTAATAGAAGACCCGGCAAGGGAAAACACAAGTAAACAGATAAATCCCGACAAGGGAACGACAACAATAACTTTCACATCCCGACAAGGGAGAAAATCACTATACGAACACAGCCCGGCAAGGGAATAATCACATTTCTTTCTCTTTCTTTCATTTCCTACTCAACAATTACTTTAGCATTCGAGCCAACGCTCCAAAGAGTTCACAAGTCATAATTCTTTCTCATACCCTTCACATTATATAGAAATCATCAATTACACAAGGAAGGGTCACGACAAAATCAAAATAAGCACAACTAAGGACTCACGGTCATGCTAGACACCAGTGTATAGATACTCGTCACCATGCCTATACACCGTACTCAACAATTAGCAATTAGCAAACAATACTCTAATCCTATTCCCTCAAGCCAAAGTTAGATCAAACACTTACCTCGGTCCGAAAATAGCAATCAAGCCTCTAACACCGCCTTTCCTCTAGAATTCGACTCCGAAACAATGATATCTAATCATAATTAATTCAATAATATCAAATGAGGCTCAACAACATAATCCCATAGCCTAGAAATGAATTTCCTACCATTCTTCCAAAAATAGCAAAATCCGACACCGGGCCCACATGGTCCAAACTCGAGGCTCGGACCAAATTCCAATCACCCATAACCCCACGAGTTCAAATATATAATTTGTTTATAGATCCGACCCCAAATTGAGGTTGAATCGCCCAAAATTTTCAAAACCTAACTCTACCCAAAAGACCTAATTTCTACCTTGATTTCATGTTTTTAGGCCTAGAATTTAGTGATTAGGTGATAAAATAATGAGGAAACGATGTTAGGATTACTTACCCAACGAGTTGTGGAGGAAAGGGAACTTGAATTTCGTCTATGGAGGATTTGAGAGAGAGGTTCGTGTGAAGAAGATGGCAAAATCCCGTAATGGCTACTGTTTTAGGCTTTTAAAATAACTGGGCAAAATTGTTCATCGCGTTCGCGACACCCCGGTCGCGTTCGCGATGAAGGAAAATGGGCAGGCATCGTGTTCGCGTGAAGGGGAAGGCGAACGCGTAGAAGAAAATGCTGGGGGGTCCAGGTTTGTTCTATGCGAACGCGTAAAAGGCCTCGCAAACGCGATGGAGGGAGCAGCAAGTCTATGCGTTCGCGAACATCTGACTGCGAACGCGAAGAGGAAGTCTCTGGGGTCCTGAACTTGACTTACGCGATCACGCTTATGGAGATGCGAACGCGTAGAAGGGGAACACCATGAGCAGTGCGAACGCGAGCCTGAGGCCGCGATCGCGAAGAAGAAAAGGCCTGAGCAAAAATTGCAAAAAATCTACTAACTTTTCTAAGTGTAAAACACCCCGAACCACCTCCGAAACACTCCCGAGCCCTCGGGGCTCCCAACCTAACACACACACTAACTCAATATCATGCTACGAACTTGCTCGAGCGATCAAATCGCTAAAATAACATCAAAATCAAAGAATCAACCCCCAAAACTCATAATTTTCATTTCAAAGTTCATAAACCTTCAACTTTAGCTATTTAGGTCCGAAACACGTCAAATGACGTCCGATTTCGACCAAACTTTACAGAAAGCGCTTAACACATATTTAAGACTTGTGCCGGGCGTCGGAACCAAAATACGATCCCGATACCATAGTCTTTTAATCAATTTTCATTTCCATTTTCCTTAATAATTTCAGAAAAACAATTTCACAGAAAAATTCTTTTACTCGGGCTCTAGACCTCGGATTTCGACTCCGAGCACATGCCCGAGTCCCATATTTTTCTACGGACCCTCCGGGACCGTCGAATCACGGGTCCGGGTCCGTTTACCAAAAATGTTGACCGAAGTCAACTTTAAATCATTTTAAAGCCACATTTTGAAATTTTTCACAGAATTTAACATATAGTCTTTCCGGCTACGAGCCGGGACTGCGCACGCAAATCGAGGCAACTAAAGGCGAGGTTTTCAAGGCCTCGGAAGCGCGGAATAAATGAGGAAATAGGTGATGACTCTTTGGGGTCGTCACAGTATATTTGGTTTGGAGCCTCGAGGGCTCGGGTGAGTTTTGGATAGGCCACATATGCATTTTGAACCTTTGAGAAAATCTGGTATGCTCAGTGCTGCAATCTTCGCATTTTCGAAGCAGGTCTCGCAAATGCGAGCTCGCAAATGTGAGCCTGGCATCGCAAATGCGAGAAGGGAGAATCCTGCAGCTGGGTCGCAAATGCGACCATTTGGTATGCAAATGCGAAGTCGAGCCTGTCGCAAATGCGACATTTTGCTCGCAAATGCGAAGTCTGGATTTTTCAAAAGGGGTTCGCATCTGCGAACCCTGTTTCACATTTCCCACATCTGCGAACCCCAGTTCGTAATTCCCACATCTGAGGCCTGCATATTTTATACTTAGCCGAATTTTGAACTATTTTCACCATTTTTTCAAAACACAAACTTCTTTGGGCGATTTTGCAAGAACAAGTCTTTTTCTAAATCAATTGTAAATTAGTTTTTACTGATCTCTTTCAATCATTAACATCATTTAACATGTTTTCAACTTAAAATCAAAAATTTTCATGGAAGAAATTGGGGGTTTTGGGTAGAACTTAGGTTTTTCTAAAATTGGAGATTTGGACCTCAATTTGAGGTCCGATTTCAAAACAAATTATATATATGGGTTCGTGGAGGAATGAGTAATCAGGTTTTGGTTCGAACCTCGGGTTTTGACCACGTGGGCCTGGGGGCAATTTTGGACTTTTTGGGCAAAGCTTTGGGAAATTCATTTTTATGCATTCAAATTGATTCATTTAGCGTTTATTGATGTAATTAAGTAACTTGTGACTAGATTCGGGCGGATTTGTGGTGGAATCAAGGGGTAAAGCTATAATTGAGACTTGAGTTGAGTTCAAAGCATCGAGGTAAGTGTTCGGTCTAACCTTAGCTTGAAGGATTAGGAGTTGAGTCATATTTGCTACTTTTTATGTGTTGGGTACGACGTATGGGCATGGTGACGAGTATCCATACATTGGCGTCGAGCATGACCGTGGGTCTTAATTTGATAATTGTGTACTCTTAATTGATTCTATGAAAGCTTTGATTGGTGATCCTTGATACTGAGTAAGAACTTAGTTTATTTCCGTGGACTTAGTCATGATTGAGTAATGGTATTAATGGTGTCAAGTAGAAGTTGAATAGGATTGGTTATAGATGATTCTCCCTTGCCGGGACGATTGATTTGTTGTTGATGTTTCCCTTGTCGGGAAGTTATTACTTTGTTTTTGTTCCCTTGCCCGGAAGTTATTACATTGTTTGTGCCCTTGCCGGGATTGTATTGTGTATTATGTTGGAAGAAATGGGAGCGGGTGGTACGCCTACCACAACTGACATTGAAATGGGAGCGGGTGGTACGCCTACCATAAGTGATAATAAAATGGGAGCGGGTGGTACGCCTACCACAAGTGATATTGAAATGGGAGCGGGTGGTACGCCTACCACGAGATATTGATGAAATGGGAGCGGGTGGTACGCCTACCACGAGTTATGATGAAATGGGAGCGGGTGGTACGCCTACCACAAGATATTGATGAAATGGGAGCGGGTGGTACGCTTACCACGAGTTACGATGAAATGGGAGCGGGTGGTACGCCTACCACGAGATATGAGAAATGGGATCGGGTTGCACGCCTGCAACGAGATGAGAATTGAAAGTGAAAGTTGTTTTATCTATTCTTATCCGTGTTAGTAGCTTAATAGTTGATTTCATTATCATTTCTTGAGGATTCTGTTTACTTTGCTATCCCCAAAGCATGCTTCCCCTCCCAGTTTTACTTGTTTATTTCCTGTTATTTCTTTTGCCATATATCATATAACTGCACAGATTTATCTGGAGTCTGGTCCTAGCCTCGTCACTACCTCGCCGGGGTTAGGCCAGACACTTACCAGCACATGGGGTCGGTTGTGCTGATGCTACACTCTGCACTTATGTGCAGATACCAGAGCAGCATTTGAGCAGCAGCATTAGATCGGGAGCCAACCTTCAGTCCACCGAGATACCGAGGTAGCCTTGCCGACGTCCGCAGGCCCGGAGTCTCCTCTATCTTACTTTCATTCTGTTATATCATGTATCCGAGACAATCAATATTATATTTCTTTCAAACGGTTGTATTTAGTACTCTTAGTAGTCCGTGAGTGATTTGACACCAGTTCTTGGGTAGAGATGTATGTTGATTTCCGTACTATTGTTCAGTTTATTTAATGTAAGTCTTCCGCTTTAATTTCATGTTCCCGCTGTTGTTTAAATATTTAACACTTGTTGTATGATTGATAAAAAGGATTTAAAATAAAGGAGTTAGGAATATATGAATGTGGCTTGCCTAGCTTCTACGAGTAGGCGCCATCACGATCCCCGAGGGTGGGAAATCCGGGTCGTGACACTTCAGGACTACATGTCCTTAACTTTTGAACTTGGAACTCGAAGTTCAGGACCACCTATCCTTAATTTCTGTGCTTGTAACTCTAAGTTACGGACTACTTGTCCTTAACTTGTGAACTTGTAAGTCTAAGTTCAGGACCTATTGTCCTTAACTTTTGAGCTTGTTAGTCTAAGTTCAAGGCTAAGTGTCCTTAACTTTTGAACTTGTAACTGTAAGTTCAGGACCAAGTGTCCTTAACTTTTGAGCTTGTTAGTCTAAGATCAGGACCTATTGTACTTAATTTTTGAGCTTGTTAGTCTAAGTTCAGGACCTATTGTCCTTAAATTTTGGGCTTCATAGCCTAAGTTCAGGACCTATTGTCCTTAACCTTTGAGCTTGTTAGTCTAAGTTCAGAACTTCAGGACCTATTGTCCTTAACTTTTGAACTTGTAACTGTAAGTTCAGGACCTATTGTCCTCAACTTTTGAGCTTGTTAGTCTAAGTTCATGACCAAGTGTCCTTAACTTTTAAGCTTGTA
Organism: Nicotiana attenuata; assembly: GCF_001879085.1. NCBI lineage: Eukaryota > Viridiplantae > Streptophyta > Magnoliopsida > Solanales > Solanaceae > Nicotiana > Nicotiana attenuata. Next base: position 27,272 of record NW_017672516.1, read on the forward strand.
AGTCTAAGTTCAGGACCAAGTGTTCTTAACTTTTGAATTTGTAACTGTAAGTTCACGATCCATAACGTAGCAGAAAACCAAAAATACATCACAAAATTCACAAACCGAAATACATCTACCACCATAATTGCATACGATCAAAATTTCAGTTTCATATAATTCACCACTTTCTAACATTTCCAATTTGATTCGTTTCATACATAAGAAAATTACAGAAAAAAATTTCAGATCTGCACTTGCTCTTCCAATTTAATATTTCTGCTCGAATTTTCTTCTCGTAACTTGCAGAATCTTTCATTTTCTCTTGTATGCAAAATTTTTTAATTCGGATCACCAATGGCAACTGTGAGCTGGAATTTCTGGAATAAGTTATCGGAGGTCAGTCTCTGTTATGAGTTATCAGACATTATGTCCTTAATATTTACACAGCAAAGGATAAAAATGTCTTCTCGTATTAATTTTAAGAGAGTAGTGGCTATTTTTGCTCAGCATTAAAAACACTGGATAAAAAGTAAATACCATGTTAAAAAGTAGCTATCCCACGCCATTTCTACTAAATTTTATGGGTAGTCACTTAGCTTTGTGTTCATTACCCTAAAATCACTTTTCTTTTCTTGTTTACTTAAAAGTCATCCAACCTTGTGTTCATTACCCAAAAATTATTTTTTTTCTTATGTTACACAAAAAATATTTTATTATGCTCTAGTTATCACAATAATCACTTTGACCAGATTTTATTAAACTTTCACCTGGAAAATCTATTCTGCCCTAGGCATTAAAAATCATTCCATTATGTGATGTCTTATATATTATATACTATATAATATATTTTTACCTAGATATTTTACTTATAGTTAAAACGATTATATTATTTTATTATTACTTTATAATATATCTGTACATTTTAATTTTTTTCATAACACTAAATTTGTTCAATCATATTCAAACATGAACATATATTGAAACATAAAAATGACAAAAATATTTATTTGAAATAATTAAAACAGATTTAGTTAACAAATGATAGTTTTTTTTATAGTCAGTACAACTTTAAAAAAATCAAAGATATCTATGTTTAATATTAAGTGTATTAAAACTTTTATCTATTAATACTATTTTTTCGTTAGTATTAATTTGATGTTTCAGTATGCTAAATATGGGTATTTTCTTTATTTGATTAATGAATATAGCTTGATTGATAAATCTGTGAGCTTTTGTTTTATAATTTTTGTTAAATTTTATTAGGACAAATTTAATAATGCTACCTCTATATCTTGAAAATTAACGTTAAGAAAAATTAAATGTCGAATATATTATAAAAAAATAAGAAATCAAATAGTATTAAGTTATTTAATTATAAATAAAATATCTAGGTAAAAATATATTATACAATATATAATATAAAAGGTATTATATAAATAGGAGAATTTATAATGTCAAGGGCTTAATAGTCTTTTCAGTTGAAAGTTTTATAAAGTTTGGTCAAAGTGACTATTGCGATAACTAGAGTATAGTAAAATAATTTTTGTGCTACAAGAGAAAGAAATGTGATTTTTGGGTAATGAACACAAAGTTGAATGACTTTTACGTTAAAAAAAAAAAAATTTGACTTTAAGATAATGAACATAAAGTTGAATGACTACCCATAAAATTTACTCCAAACTAAGGAATCACAAAAATTGGGGGATAAAAGAAGTTAATCTGAATTTGATACTGTAAGTGCAAGAAGATATCTTAGTTATTTTGATCCCTCCATTTCTCATAAATTTTCTAAGGTAAAAAGAAAATTTAATTACCTTAAGTCTAGGAGTTTATGTTTGCTATATTTTGACGTAAAAAAGAAATAAAAGATGGTGTAAATGTTATATTTGAGTTCCTTAATACATTACATAAATAGTAATGTACTCAATTTTGCAAATGCCTATATGCTTTTTTCAAATGAATGATGGATTCTCATGTAAACTACGATGTTTATTTATTTTAATAACTACGTTAAGCCTTAAATTTATTTTATTTTATGAAAGTAATTATATCCTTTCTTTTTATGCTTTGACCCCATACATGATTGCTCCTCTCTCTAAGGGATGAGCAAAGAAACCACCTCTACTGCTAACCAAATAATCAAGGGCGAAGCTACATGTTTTGAAGGGTGGTCAGTTGGAAAATTACACTGCGTATATAGGTAAAGTATTAAATTTTAGAGGCATATAATGTATATTGAACACTCTTTATCGGAGAATTTTTCACTTCTTTCATGTTTGAACACCCTTGAGTAAATTCCTGGCTTCGCTACTGAAACAACTTCCCAAATTCCTCCAAATCCGCCAGATATCGTAACCAATAACCCCATTAATGGAGAATCAAGGGTCAATCCTAGTTTGCCTACTCAGGATACCCCCTCCTTCAAAGACAAATTACTTGCAGACACTAACCTACACAATATCACAATTCAGTTTGAAGCTTTTTCCACTAAGCCTACTCGCCAAGAAGCACAATCACCAGAGCCTATGGATTGTAACATGCGTGATACAGATACAATAAATGTGAAGGCTATAGTGTTAGCCTATCATCCAAAGATCTACAACACATTTATCATCCTAAGAAACATTCGGCCATCATAAAACTCATGGGAAAGCGTATTGTGCACCACTACCTAAGTAGGAAAGTATAAGAACAGTGGAAGATTACAAAATTTTTTTACATTAATTGACTTAGGTGCAGATTATTACATTGCAAAGTTTACTAAGGAAGAAAATTCAGCCAAAGTCTTGCACCAACGTCCCCGGTTTATTAATGTGCATTTTCTCTCAGTGCAAAAGTGGGAGCCAAACTTCATGGCAACAGAAGCTAAGCTACTCCATACAACCATCTGGGTTCTTCTCCCACATCTCCCTACTGAGTTCTATAATGGTGTGGTCCTTCGAAAAATTGGGAACACAATTGGAAGATTATTAGAAGTTGATGCATGCACATCGGCAACTCTAAGGGGTCGCTATCTAGGCTTTGTATGGAAATCCCGATGGACCAGCCAGTTAAACCATTTATATTTATTGGGTCGCACAAGCAGTCCATTCTTTATGAGGGAGAAAACTTCATATGTAAGAAACGTGGAAGACTTGGACACATTAATCTCCATTGTCCCTACTCTATGTCATTAAAAAGTCCAAACGTCCAGGAACAACAGAATTCCCAGGTAATGCAAAATCAGCCAAGTGGAGAAGAATGGCAAACAATTTCCTTTTAAAAAAAGGCTAAAAATAAGGGCACACGAGCGCAACTAGTTGCAATTAATGACTCAACAACCCCAGGTATTAATGTCAAAATCTTCAATGCAGATACATGTAAGCTTCTGCAAAATCAGAAATTAAAATTTGTTGAAAAAGATCCTAAGGATAAGTTTGTCAAAATTAAAGGTTCTTATCAAAATCATGCCTCTAATAACTTTGGTAATCCACTGTATACCAATAACAAATTCTCCTCCCTAGAAAATCCGCCCACAGTTTCCACTAATGACATCAAACCAATGGCAATTGAGGAAATATCTGACCAATGCACAGAAGCTACGCTTAGCACGCCTAATACCAACTGCCTACATGTGGCAAACACTACTAACTGAATCCCCTATACGATACAATCTTTCGATAAAAAACAGCTTAGTAGTAATATATTGGATGTTAACATTCTTAATGAAAAACAGGACGCTAACACATCATGCCTATTAACCTAATCAAAAATTCACGAAACCCACTGCCCCACTAGTGTGCAACCACCCCCATTGGATAAGACTCCTCTCAACCCTAACACATTACTCAAACACCTGTCCAATGAGACACTAGAAACGAAACAAATTGACATAGCACTAGAACATGTGGAAACTACAAGATCTTCTGCTAATCATGCTAAAATCCATACGCTTCCCCACTCCTCTCCCATGCAATTAGAACCTACTCCTATAAAGTTGCCTACTGCCACTCCCACCATCAAGCACACTGATAGAATATCCCAATCTATAAGTCCTAAAGAGCCTCACTATGCCGAGATTACCTTACTCTCTGAGAAGAAGAAACATGCTAATCCAAGTTCATCGCCGATCATCAAGAACAACTATGAACAACCTCCCTCCCTTCCCTCCTCATCTGCCAAACTCAACGATTTACTATATATCTCCTCCACTACCCCCAAACTACTAGCCCCTATCTTGGATGGAAGAAGGGCTAATGGGCTTTGCGATCTCATTCAACATGGAGATTAATGACCAGGATATTATCCTGGTAATCCAGAATACTCCATAGCTTGCGCAACTACTATCGGAAGGAGTGAGATTAGCTATGAACAACTACATGAACCAAATATGGATCGACAATGTGTTACGACCCCTGGCACTAACCATGAATCACAATCTGATCCAAGCCATGAAAAATCATTGGAACCTACCTCCCCGTACGAACCCATAAATTCCAATGACCCTCCCTCTAGACCTTCCCTTCTTCCTACCAGAGGAGATATCCCAAATCAGCCCCATACTCATACCATGGGACACCCATGCAAATCAAACTCACCCCAACTCGCAGGCCAATATCCCAAATCACATGGAATCCAAACCCCCTCACAACGATCAAGGACAAGCAGGAAATCCAATAGAGGAAGAAGAAGACATGAAGCCTCTAAACATGGAATCGAGTGTGAAATTTGCAAGCCTAAACGAGGTAAAGGTACTGCTCTTCAAGGAGATATTGAGCAAGAAGTTCATATTCAGCTGTCCTCCCTTAATATACAAATGCTCTATGGACATAAGGCCGCCAAGGGATCCAACAATGGGTTCTCATGCAGTGATCGTAGTCCCTTGCAGAAGGACCAACCCCAATTTCACCATGGAGGAGGAGATGACCTCGAACCACCAAGAACCATTAAGGATGAATAGAGCCACAAGCATAATCTGTTGGAATGTTCGTGGAGCAAACAATGATGATCTCCGTCGAAACTTTAGGAAAATCATTAACACCCACAAGCCTTACTTAATAGCATTACTGGAGGCTAGAACGGGCTCCCATGCAACCCTGCTGAATGACTTCAACTTCACAGAGATGATTGAGGTGCCTGTTGAAGGTCAAGTTGGAGGTTTGGTCATTCTCTATGATCACAAAGTAGTCACTATTAATAACTTTACTAGGAGGGGCCAGGAAATTCATGCTATAATTGAGGTACTCCCCTTTCGCTTTTCTTGGCTCCTTAGCATTATCTACGCCAGAACTAATATTTATGATAGAGAAATCATGTGGCATTACTTAGAAAATATTTCTAACACCTTTAGCAGAGCATGGTTAGTAGGAGGAGATTTAAATGATATAACCATGGCATCCAAAAAATTTGGAGGTAGGAAGGTTATCCACTCTAGAACCTCTAGGATTTGGAACCATATTAATAATTGTAGACTAGTTGATTTAGGCTACAAAGGCTGTAAGTATACGTGGTCTAACCATAGGAAAAGATGCAAAGGTTTGATTATAAAAAGATTGGATAGATTCCTAGCTAATGAAGAATGGTTAAACCTCTTCCTTGGCTCCTCAGTAACCCACCTACCAAAAACCTACTCAGACCATAACCCATTACTCCTTAAACTTAAATCCTTCACTCCTATCCCACCATAAAAGCCCTTCAGGTTAGAGAATATTTGGTGTACACACCCCGACTTTATCAATATAGTCCAATCAGCCTAGATTAATAATAACTTCAAGTCGGCTATGCATAACTTTGCCCTAAATATTAGAGATTGGAGTAAGAATCTTTTGGAGACATCTTTAGGAAAAAAAAAATTTTGGCTAGACTATATGGTATTCAATGCTCCCGTTATTATGATACTAGCACGTTCCTTCAGAACCTGGAAATATTCTTATAAAAAGACTACAATAATCATTTAAAATTAGAGAAAGATTACTAGAGACACAAACACTAGATTTTTTCACATTTGTGCCTCCAATAGAAGAATAAGGAACCATTTTAGCTTCTCCAAAGATAATTTAGGGAATTGGATTAACAACCACAATGATATCCTTTCTACATGCACAAAATTATTTTGAAGAAGTTTTTACTATTTCCCACTATCATTCTAAAAATCGTAACCTCCCAATTAGTTTTGAATCCTTAGATCTATTTTCACTTGGCAGACCCATCAATGATAGTGAGGTTCACAAAGCCTTATTCTCTTTCAAACCCTTTAAAGCTCCAGGTCCAGACGGACTTCACCCCTTCTTCTACCAAAATTATTGAAAAATAGTTGGCCCTAGTGTTATTACTTTCTCCCATGAAATATTTAGCTCTCATTGTATTCTGCCAGAAATAAATAGCACCTACATATGCCAACAATCTAAATTTTTTTAGACTTATCAGCCTTTGTAATACCATTTGCAAAGTTATTACTAAACTCATCACTAACAGACTGAAATCCTTTTTGGAAAAAATCATTAGCCCCTTCCTAGATAGTTTCCTTAAAAACAGGCGTGATAGTGATAACACTATCCTAATCCAAGAAATTATGAATAACTTCAAGAAGAGTGCCAGTAAGAAAGGTAAAATGATTCTCAAACTAGATTTGGAAAAAGCTTTCGACAAACTTGAGTGGTCATTCATTTACAAAACACTCTTGTACTTTAAGTTCCCCCAAGAATTATCTCTCTCATAATGTCGTGTATCTCAACTAGTTCTATGGCTGTGCTTCTGAATGGCTCAAGCACAACTATTTCAAACCAAGTCGTGGGATTAGGCAAGGTGACCCTATGTCACCTTATATCTTCATTCTCTGTATGGAGATGTTTACTAGATATATCAATCATCAAGTAGATATTTACATGTGGGACCCGATCACTCTCTCAACGAATGGTATGTCCCTATCCCACCTCTTTTTTGCAGACGACCTTACGTTAATGAGCCATATAAATAGGAAGTACTGTAATACTATTCTCTCAGGACTAAAAGTCTTCTGTATTATGTTAGAGCAGACCATCAACCTCGCAAAATAAAAAATTATCGTTTCAAAAAACTGCTCTAAGACTTGTATTAACAACATCTCTAACTTGTTCGGAATAAAGAGAGTGACACCTTTGGAAAATACCAGGGATTCCCTTTTTTTTTAATTTAAATCCTAAAGAAAAAGGCTTCCATTATATTCTAGACAACATGAGATCTCGACTAGCCATTTGGAAGTCTAACTACTTAAACATCGCAGGTAGAACCACTCTAGCATCATCCACACTTGCGAGTATTCCTAGTCACGTCATGCAATACACACTCCTTCCTATTGGAATCCTTAATTCCATTGATGAAATTCAAAGGGATTTCATATGGGGTACCACTAACTCCTAAAAGAAGTTTCACCTTCTTAGTTGGGATACAATCACCTCAGAAAAAAATAAAGGAGGGCTAGGTCTTCAAAAAGTCAAATCGAAAAATATCGCTCTGCTAACTAGTATGGCCTGGAGGTTGCTAAACAATCCAAAAACCCATGGGCAAACTCCTTATCCAAACCTACATCACAAACCAAAGAAAAAACCACTCATACACTTGGAAGAGCATTCTTAAAGGATGGCACATTTGTAATAAAATAACTCTTTGGTTTATACAAAAAAAAATTCACCCTTTCTAATTGGGATGCCAGATGGATTCTCAACACACCCCACCCCAGAAGCTGCATAGAGGTACCCCCTTAACAAGAACGATCAAGCAACAAAAGTCGGTGATCTTTTTATTAACAACTCTTGGTCATTAGAAAAGCTCTCCTTTGAACTACCCCCAGATATTACTAGCAATGTTATTTCTATTACCATCCATATTAACTGCCCCTATGACTGTCCCATATGGGAACCAAATAGTGATGGTAACTTTTCTACGGCTTCCTGTTACACTCTAATAGATAATTCTACTCCCTCATCTAGAAGCATTAAATGGATTTGGAATACTCATTGTCCCAATAGAATAAATTTTTTTCTCTGAAAATGCTATCACAATAGGCTACCCTCCCGCTCCTATCTTTACCACATTGTTATGAATGTAGATAAAGGGTGCACTATTTGCAGGTCAGGTGAAGAGGACCTACCTCCCATCTTTCTCCACTGTGACATAGCAAAAATCCTCTGGCACTCCCTCAACTGGGACATTACTGCTGCCATCTTCAATAACCATGACTAGGTGGATGCCATTAGACATAGTAACCCCAGTGTTCCCTCACACAAGATAAATTGGAGTCATTTATTTGCCTTTATCTTATGAAATTTTTGGTTAAACAGAAACTACAATATAGAAAACAATTCTAAAAGAGATATTTCTATCCCTTACATGACTAACCAAGCTACTGAATACTATTGCCTTACTAATAGACAAAGTAATCATGAAAGAAAAGTTATTTGTAATACGAACTGGAAATCCCAAGCTGGCTGGTTTAAACTAAACTTTGACGGGGAAAACAAACTAATGGCCAGTGGAATAGATGGCTTTATACGTGATCATAACGACCACTGGATTATGGGTTTTAACACATGAAGGTGCAAGTTGTTTCCTGTATTCATGCATAACTCCTGGCACTACATCAAAGTTTGGAATTTGCCTTGGTAAAAAAAATCCAATTGAAATCGAATTGACTGAACCCAGGTAATAAACCTACTTGAAAATGGCCATTCAACTTACGACTCTCACTTACATAATTGCAGGTGGTTGATATCCGTGAAGGAGAAAGAACTATTAGTCCGGCATAATTTTAGGCAACAGAATGAAGTAGCAGACCTGCTGGCAAAGGAAGCTGCCAGGCAGACCCTCATAAATAAGCTCACATGTTTTGTTAACTCCCCACCCTTTGTCGTGGCCAGGATGCTGGTGGACAAGGATGGAGGTTCTTGTAGGAAATTGGTGCTTGAATGCACTTGTAGAACCCTTGTAAAGATGGTATTCTCTGCTATGTGTAATGATCCCTTGGATCCTTTGAACAAATGTTTCGTAGTATTGAATAAAAGTATCTGCTCTTCCAAAAAAAAAGCCTTAAATTTCTTTTCCATCTTTAAATTTCTGATTTTAAACTTCATTTTTGGATTCATTACTGATTGATTTAATGACATGTCAATGTATGTCTTTCTTTTAATTTATTTGTTTAAAGTAAAACATTCAATTACGCTTTGTCAGGTTCATAATATAAAAGCTTTGTGATCAAATTTAGTAGATATATCTATAATTTGGTAGTATTTTTAATGTTGTTGTACTCTAGATGCATCGTGAACTAAAATCTTAATTTAACAAGTGACACCCGCTTGGTGAAACCTTTTAGTTTACCGGAAGTGTCAATGTTTTAGCGTAGTTCCTGTTAAAAGGTTAATAGTAAAACTTTTATATATTTTTATGTTCAGCCCAAAATTCAAGAAGGCAATAACATAATTTCAAGAGGTAGAGAGTTTCCCCTAACAAAAAGAAAGGCTTTGTTTTTGGTATTAGGTGACCTGATTGATTGTCTGATGTTAATAACCCATCAATTAAAAGATACAAATGTATTTGATGTCAAGGAGTTGTTGGTTGAAAATGGAGTTGGGTTCACAATTTTTATTGAAAATCTTCTGGAATTCCTTTTTGGCTTCTCTATGTATAAAATTTGTTTAAGATTAGTATATTATTCGGAAAATATTTTTTTTTAAATATAAGTTATATGGGCCAAAAATTAACTTAGTTATGTTTATACCATATCAGTATTAAGAGGGCCTTTAAGAGTTTCCACGTATCCTCAGTATGACTTCAGCAAGAGGCGAATTCAAGGTCGAAGTGATCTAGCGAGAGATGAAGGATTTGGTCGATGAGTCATCACAGGTCGAGGCTCTTAAAAGGGAATAATAACAGTTATTTTAAGATAAGACTTCAGAGAGAATATTTTCTGGCTTCCTATTAGGGTTTTTAGATTTATGTTCCCTTATAAATAAAAAGAGAGATAGTTATGGGGGATGAGATACTCACTTGTAAGAGAACACATTGACTTTCTCTATAGAATCTTGCTTTATTGCACACATACAAAATATACCTTTTTCTTAAGATTCTTGCCTAACCTTTCCACACGATCCAAAAACAATCTGAATATTCAAAGTCTCATCAATCATTCATCATTGTCAGAAAGAATATTCACGGATCTCACCCTTTTCGGGTGACTCACATGTTCTTATTTATTTAAATGCCATTTATTACTATTTGTTATTATTTAATGATATCCATTCCTTTTAGGTCCTTGAATATTGCTAGTGTTATCAACATTTATTGTTACTTAGATAATATACGTATTATCTTACTATAAAATCAGTTAACATATCTTCTGGACATTAATATTGGCTAAGATTGACTCTATTTTATTAAATCTAATTGTCTAAACCCAGATCTAAATTTTGGGTCAAATAGTTTGGCGCCATCTGTGGGGCCTGTTAGCTAATCTTTTAGTTTACATTAGATCTACAACTCACGTGATTTGCTAACCTAAAAAACCGTAAAGTTTTTCTCCTTCTATGCACGTATCGGAATTTACATGGCAGGTAACCAAGAAAACCGAACTAATGTGACAGGTAACATCCCCGGTAACCTCATGAACGCTATCGACGACAGCTATGAAACGTTGGGCGATGATGTGACACCCACTGCCTCCCCTAGGCGTGAGAGGTCGCTCCCCCTCCCCCCCATTCTGGCACAACAAAACCAAATGGAAAAAGGGCTTCCACGTCCATAGGAGAAGGGATGTCACCTACCATGAAAAATCTACTCGAAGCATGGTTGTCCGATACCTTAGTAAGCGTTCCAACAAACAAGCTCCATCACGACCATAGAAATCGCGAGAGCCCGCACGGTATAGTGAGGAGACGAACATGGCAATCAACTAGACCCTTCAACGCCAGGTATAACTCACAATGTTACTGACAGTGTAGGTGACGACGTCCTCGCTGCCACCTGAGGAGAATGAAAGAAATGGAGAATGAGAACAAAACGCTCAAAGACCAAATAGGTGAACACCAAGAACGAGTCGGTAAGATACCAGGCGCCCCTAAGCTTCTACCGAAGAGAGATGCCGACAAGGTCGTATAGAAGCCGTATAGCGATTGAGCGGCCCCACATGCCATACAAAAGACCTTCAAAATGCCACCATATCTTAGGATATACGACGGAACAACCGACCCTGAAGATTACATGACTCATTAAGTCACTGCCGTGAACGAAAACAACCTCACCAAGGAACATATGTCCTCCATTTTGCAGGAGAAATTCGGCGAAACCCGTACTGGAGGGGCATTAACATGGTATTTATAGCTACCAGTCCGCTCCATAGAAACCTTAGAAGAACTGGCCGATAAGTTCGTGACAGCACATGACGGGGCCAAGAAAGTCAAAACAAAAGTAAACGACATCTTCTCCATCAAAAAATCCTTAGGAGAGGGACTAAGGGACTTCCTCACCTGATTCAACTTGGTAAGGATGACCTTACCAGATGTATTCGAAGTGATGGCAGTCGCAACCTTTCAGAATGGGTTGAGTAGAGAGGGTTCAAGAGTGACCTAGAAAGTTGTTGAGCTGATTGATGAAGTACCCTCCAACAACTTTCACTATGATGATGGCCCATCTAGGACGAGAAAGGGGACTCACAGGAACAGGAAAGGTATGATACAGTGTTATCCGCTCACAACTTTTATGTTTCACCTACAAAAATAGTCTACTCCTTGGAAAAACTTGGAACAAAGGTGAAGTGGACACCAAAGATGAGGTCCAATACAAGTACCAGGAAATCCGACGCCCTCTGCGAATTCCACCAGGAACGTGGACACAACACAGAAGATTGCATCGCCCTAAGGCAAGAGTGTTGGCCCAAGCTCAGATGAAGTTCTGAAGATTGACAAAATGAACTCAGTCATGGACCAGGTCCATCATGTGAGACACAGTGTTGATATACTTATACATATGACATAAGTGTGAAGAAGATAAGTCTTAAGGGTCAGCAACAATATCTTCTGAGTTGATCGAAAAGGTTGCATAGGATAAGGAGTTGAAGTCTCCTTATGTGAAGAGAACTACATCCGGATCAAGAATGAAGATTGGAGTTAGAATTGTTCTAGGACTCGAATTTGATGAAGGATCAACAATTCGAGTTTTAATCAAACTCTGATTACTAACTCTATAAATAATAATGATTGTTCTCTTTTACAGGTGATTGCACATACGCAGAAGTTAAACTAAATTGAGAGCAAAAGTGCTAGACGATATTGCAAGCAATTTGTGTGTGATTCAAGTGTGCAAATCTGAAGCTACATGAACCAGAGTGAAGAACCAATTCCATTGTGTCTTTCTTTATTTCTAGTTCAATTGTAGTAGGTGTTTTCATATTGTACCTTTCAGCTTTATCTAGAAGCAATTGTATTAGGTATTTTGAGTATTCAAGTTAGAGTTAACTTGAAGGTGTCTCAATAATTGAGGCTGTGTGCTACACTGGGATTAGAGTTAATCCTTAGGTTTACAAGAGTTTTGTAAATGCTATATTTGGCTCAGTGATTTTAGTGGAAGTTTGGGAAAATCCTACTGAGTAGTAGGTTGTGGTTTTTCACCTTTTGAGCCAGGTGTTTTTCACGTAAAAATCTCTGTGTTCTTTATTTTATGCACTCTTAATTTCGCAAACAGTCATAGTAAGTACATCTAGAAGAACCAGGTTCTTCTAGTGCGAAAATTAGGTACCACACAAATCACCCCCCCCTCTTGTGTGGTATTGACGTTTAGAACATCAATTGGTATCAGAGCAGGTTATCCTTGAAGAGGCTAACACCTTAGGAGAAGATCAACAATGAGTGCACCACCTGGGAACTGGGAAGGGCGTCCACTGCCAGGCCCCCACTTTTCAATGGTCAGTACTATTCTTGGTGGAAGAACAGAATGAGAGATCACATTATAGGGGAAGACTATGAACTTTGGGACATAGTCACTGATGGTCCCCTAGCAACCACTAAGAAGAATGCTGAAGGAATTGATGTGCCAAAAACAAGGGCTGATTGTACTGCTGAGGACTTGAGGAAGTGGGAGAAAAATGCAAAGGCCAAGAAGTGGCTTGTATGTGGTCTAGGACCAGATGAGTACAGTAGGATCCAAAGCTGTTCAACTGCTAAGGAAATATGGGACACTCTGCAAGTGGCTCATGAAGGAACACCTCAAGTGAAAAGATCAAGAGGAACACTTCTGTATTCTAAATATGAGAATTTTACTATGAAGGAAGGAGAAACTATCCAGGAGATGTATACTAGATTCACCACCTTGACAAATGAACTTGAATCTCTTGGAAGGATTATCCTTGAAGAAGACAAGGTTGAGAAGATTCTGACAAGAGTTCTGCCAGTCACATGGGAAAGCAAAATCACTGCCATTCAGGAATCCAAGAACATTGCTACCCTCAGGCTGGATGAACTAAATGGAAATTTAACTGCCTATGAAATGAGGAGACAAACCATGAAGATGGATACCCCCAAAAAGGAGAGAATTTTAGCTCTCAGAATTGCTGAAGGTGCAGATTTGGAAGATGATGAAGTGGCTATGATCACTAGGAATTTCAAGAAGTACCTGATGAGAGGAAAGGGTTCTTCAAGAGGTACAAACTTCAACAAAACAAGAGCTCCGGAGAAACAGACCAATGAGGGTTGCTACAAGTGTGGTAAGACTGACCACATGATCAAAAACTGCCCTCAATGGGAAATTGAGTGGAAGAAAGAAAGAGCTGAACGAAGGAACAGGAAGAAGGAACAGGTTCAACCAAAGAGAAACAAAGGTTCAACCAAGGCTATGGTTGCTGCTTGGGGAGAAACCTCAGATGAAGACTCAGAAGATAAAGCTGAGGAGGAGAAAGCACTAATGGCCATCGGAGAATCAGATGATGAACAAGAGGTAAGTATTCTTCATCTCAAAGACAAGATTAAATTCTTGTCTAAAGAAAGGCTGACTGAGCTATTAACAGACTTCATTGATGAGTTTGAGATAATTAATAATGAGAAGGAAGTTCTGTCTAGGGAATGTGTGATTCTAAAAGCAAAATGTAAAAGTCTAGAGTTTAGAGCAAATGAGAGTGATAACAAAAATGCTGAGTTGAAGAACCAGGTTCTTGAACTTGAAAATAGTGTCCTAGAACTTAGGTCTGAAAATCTGAAACTGAAATTAGGAACAGGAAAGAAAATAGCTGATCACACATATCTCACTTTAGAAGAAAATTTGGGAAAAATGAAAGATGAATTATACAGGAAAGATGAATTCATTAAAGTCTTAAGAGAAGATCTAGGAAAAGTAAAACATGAACTAGACAGAACTTGCAAGTGGAACAAAGCCTCTGATGCTCTCTCCTGGTTGCAAGAGCATCACAACAGTAACAAAAGAGGACTTGGCTATGGGACTCAAGCTCCTAAATGGGACCCAAAAAGCAAGTACCTCACTCTTCCTGAAAATAAAATCTGCACACACTGTGGTAAGACTGGCCATTACAAATATGAATGTAATGCAAAAAAAAAGGCCAGTCAAAGGAACAAAGTTTTTGTTAAAGAAAAGAATAAGCTGCCTGGATGGGCAAGAAGGAATTTAATTCATCCTTTTGCTTATAGAAAGGGACCCAAACTAGTTTGGGTTCCTAAGACTAACCCATTTCCTTTTGTAGGTCCAAGTGAAAGGGAGGAGCCAAATATGGTATATGGATAGTGGCTGCTCAAAACATATGACTGGGGACAAGGACCAGTTCCTTTCACTTGAGGACTTAAAAGGAGGTAATGTCTCCTTTGTTAATGGAAAGAAAGGTGAGATCATTGGGGTTGGAAAGGTAGGCAAGACTGATTCTCATTCCATAGAGAATGTCTACCTGATAGATGGTTTGAAATATAGCTTAATAAGTGTGTCACAATTGTGTGACAGAGGTAACCTTGTGGCTTTTACCTCCACCAAATGCTTTGTGATTAACCTTATCACTGACAAGATTGTTTTGCAGGGAAAAAGAGTTAACAATATTTACATTGTAGATTTGTCAACTCTTTCAGAAAATGAACTCACTTGCTTAAGTGTGTTAGTTAATGATCCCCTCCTATGGCACAAAAGAATTGGTCATGCTAGTCTAAATCAGCTAAACAAATTAGTCTCCAAGGACTTGGTTGTAGGTTTACCTAATATCAAGTTCAAGGAAAACAAAGTCTGTGAGGCATGTGCAAGGGGGAAGTAGGTAAGGTCATCCTTCAAATCCAAGAAAATGGTAAGTACGTCCAAGACGTTGGAACTGGTTCATATGGATCTATGTGGTCCAATGAGAACCATGAGCAGAGGTGGAAAGAAGTATGTAATGGTGCTAGTTGATGACTATTCTAGATTCACCTGGGTTTTATTTCTAACTTCCAAAGATGAAGCATTTCACATGTTTTCTGCATTTGTTAGGAAAACTCAGAAACAATTAGGAAATCAACTTGCATCCATTAGGTCTGATCATGGAACTGAGTTTGAAAACTTTAAATTTGCTGAGTTCTGTGATGAAAATGGCATAGATCACAACTTCTCTGCCCCTAGGACAACTTCTCTGCCCCTAGGACTCCACAACAAAATGGAGTAGTGGAAAGGAAAAATAGAACTCTTGAGGATATGGCTAGAACTATGTTACTATCTAGCAAATTACCTCACAGCTTCTGGGCAGAAGCTGTAAACACTGCATGTTACATCATAAATAGATGCATGACCAGACCTCTAGTAGAAGACTCCCTATGAGTTACTTAAAGGGAGAAAACCAAACATATACCATCTTAAGGCATTTGGTTGCAAGTGCTATGTGTACAATAATGAAAAAGACTCCCTAGGAAAGTTTGATCCTAGAAGTGATGAGGGAGTATTCTTGGGATATTCTTCACATAGTAAAGCTAATAAAGTTTTTAATAAAAGAACTCTGTGTGTAGAAGAAAGTGTGCATGTAGTATTTGATGAAACCAACATCCTTTCTGAGAGACAGGAACAAGAAGATGAAGCCATTGGACTGGTTAAAGACTTGGCTGAAGCAACAGCTCAAGTCAAAGTGGCACCTACAGAAGGAACATGTGATGGAACAGGTTCTTCCTTACAGGGCAACCTGACAGGGGGAAGGAATCAATGAGGAACTAAGATAAACTCCTTGAAGGAACCTGTTTCTCAGCAAATGGCTGAAACATCCAGCAGAAGCCAGTTGGTTGTAAAACCTCACAAGTATCAAAGTTCTCATCCCATTGAGAACATTCTCACTAATCCAACATCTGGAGTCAAAACCAGATCACAATTAAAGAATCTGTGTGCTTTTGATGCTTTCTTATCTATTATTGAACCTAAAAATATTGCCGAGGCTTTGTAGGATGCAGATTGGGTGAATGCAATGCAGGATGAGCTAAATCAGTTTGAAAGAAGTCAAGTTTGGCACCTAGTTCCTAGACCCAAGGATAGATCAATCATTGGCACTAAATGGGTCTTTAGGAACAAACTTGATGAAGAAGGAACTGTTACAAGGAACAAGGCAAGGTTGGTGGTCCAAGGTTACAGCCAAGAGGAAGGAATAGACTATGATGAGACATTTGCTCCAGTTGCAAGACTAGAGGCAATCAGACTTCTCATATCCTTTGCAGCACATATGGAATTTACTCTTCATCAAATGGATGTCAAAAGTGCTTTCCTGAATGGCTACCTAAAGGAAGAAGTGTTTGTGAAACAACCCCCAGGGTTTGAAAGCAAAGAATGTCCTGAACATGTGTACAAGCTGGACAAGGCTCTCTATGGAATTAAACAAGCACCAAGAGCATGGTATGAAAGACTGTCAAAGTTCCCACTGGAGCATGGGTACAAGAGAGGTAAAATAGACAGTACCTTATTTTTAAGGGAAAAAGGTAAGGACCTTCTTGTTGTACAAATTTATGTTGATGACATAATCTTTGGGGCCACCACTGACAAGCTAAGCAAAGATTTTGCAAAACTAATGGGAAGTGAATTTGAAATGAGCATGATGGGTGAGCTTAATTTCTTCTTAGGATTGCAGATCAAACAAAGTCAAAATGGAACCATGATTCATCAGCAGAAGTATACAAAAGAACTAATCAAGAAGTTTAAAATGGAGGATTCTAAAGAAATAGATACACCTATTGCAACTGCCACTAAATTAGATATTGATGAACCAGGTTCATCAGTTGATCAGAAGTTGTATAGGGGTATGATTGGTTCACTCTTGTATCTTACTGCCAGTAGACCTAACATTGTGTTCAGTGTAGGGCTATGTGCTCGTTTTCAGGCAAATTCAAAAGAGTCTCACTTGACTGCTGTCAAGAGGATATTAAGATATCTGAAAGGCACTACTGAATTGTGTCTTTGGTACCCTAAAGGTAGTAATTTCAATCTAGTAGGATATGCTGATGCTGACTATGCAGGTTTCCTAGTGGATAGAAAAAGCACCTCAGGTATGGCACACTTCCTTGGTTCATTCCTTGTATTATGGGCTACCAAGAAGCAAAATTCAGTAGCCCTATTTACTGCTGAAGCTGAGTATGTGGCTGCAGCTTCTTGTTGTGCTCAATTACTATGGATTAAACAACAACTAGTAGATTTTGGAATTGAAGTGGGATGCATTCCAATATTTTGTGATAACACTAGTGCTATAAGTATGACAAAGAACCCTGTTCATCATAAAAGGACCAAGCACATAGATGTTAGACACCACTTCTTGAGAGACAATTATGAGAAGGATTAATCTCGATAGAATTCTGTGCTACTGATAAACAAATAGCTGGCATTTTCACCAAAGCACTAAATAGGGAAAACTTTGAAAGGAATAGATTGGAATTAGGGATGATTAAGATCACCTAAAAAGGAACCAGTTCAGAATGCTATGAAAAAAAAATGAATTTTTTTTGGGTTAGAAGTCTTGACTTTATGTAAATATCTTGATTAATTTTTACTCAGTTTCATACTCTAATCAGTATACTCCTGTGATGTGTGTTTATATTAATTCATTGATCTCTTACAAAGTTTTTTACTATTTTGATATATGAGGCATAATCAAGAGAAGTTCTACTTGAAGAACCTGGTTCATCAGTATATGCTCATGAGGAAAGGTCAGGTATGTTTCTATACTTAGCACAATTAGAAAAATAAATATTCCAATTATGAGCAGAAGTCCTATTCTAACCAAACTCCTAAAAATATAACCGTTGAGCATTGAACCAGTTTCATTCTCTTAGAATTCTAAATAAAACGGGATTATTTCCTAAAAACTAGCGTCGACCATTTATCACTTAAAGACCGGAGTCCTAATGGGATTAGACTCCTGATTGACCACTACAAAAAGGCTGCCATTACTGCACCTAATCATACTCTACTTTAAATACACTCCACATACTCCTATTCTTCCATAACCGTTATTAAGTTTAAACCTCTGATCATCCTTTTTCTCTCTAAAATTCTCCAAAATCCCCAAAATTCCCAGAAATTCTTCACCATGACTAATCCTCAAGAAAATCCATTAACTCCCCTACCAGCATCTCCTAACACATCCTCATCTGCACCCCCTAGCGACAACCCTAAGCCAAGATTCCGCTGGTAGAAAATGTTGGCAAGAAAGACTGTAGCTACTGGTGCTCTGGGAACGGCTCTTAACGAAAAATTGAAAGCCAGTCAGAAAAAGGAGAGCTCTGAAAAGGAATCATCTGACTCAAGTTCTGAGTCTAAAGCTTTTGTTTCTGCAAGCGATGGAGAAGAACGTGGGTCTTCTGACTCAGACAAGAATCAAAAAACCCCTAAAGAGGTAAATACATGCTATGTTTTTTCTGATGTAGTAGAGAAGGTAGAAGATAGGTTTGTGTTGGTGGGGTCAATGAGAGATGTAAGTGAGGGAGAATCGAGTAGAAAGGGAAAGAAAAAGAAAGGTGAAATTCTTGCAATTTGTGGAGGAGTTGAGGAGAGTGGCAACAAGCCAGGGGGAAGTGAAACTGGGGAGGCTGCTGAAGGCCTTGTACACCTGAGTGAACAACTAGATGAACCTGGTTCATCTGTGGAAGAAACCTTGGCTGATATTCTAAAGAAGGTGGGAGCAAGCTATGATCCCAAGAAGCGGAAAGCTTCTTCCCAAAAGGCTCCAACCGCCTCTAAGCCAACAAAGAAGAGCAAGGTGTCATCTCCTAAGTCTACTGTCCCTTCAGTACCAAAGGTGAAAGCTACTAGAAGCAGGGTAAAGCAAAGTGAGGTTGAGTTGCAGAAAGCCTTAGAGGCAAGCAAGAAAAAGAAGAAGGAAAAAGGAAAAGCTAAAGTGGTGGAAGGTTCTGTAGCTGCAGAAGAAGAGGAGGAGGAGATGGAACTGGTCCATCAGGAGAGAGGTACAACTGAGGAGGTTCCCACTCCTACACCTAAGAGATCCAAGACTTCTACCAAGAAGTCTTCAGAATCTGTCTCTGCTGAACCCTCCCTGGCAAAAAGAACTAGGTCTGCAGTCAAAGGAAAACAAGTGAAAGTTCCTGAAGAAGAAGAAGCATGGAGTGGAGAGGAAGAAGAAGAGGAATCTGAGAAAGAGCAGGACAGGTTTGTCCTTTTTGGCAGGAGAAAGATATTGAAAGGAAGAATTCTGAAAGACCTGGAGGAGCCAGGCATGAAAAGATTGGTTGATGCCCTGGATGCACAGGGGTGGAAGGACATGGTTCTTCAACTGGATGGCAGGCTGGCAAGAAAAGAGCTGATAGAGTTTATGGCAAATGCCACAGTGGTGAATGGGGTTGTTACAAGCTTGGTGAGAGGAGTAGAGGTGCAGTTTGATGCACCTAAGTTGGGTAGAATTCTAGACATACCCTGTGAGGGATATGATGATTATACTAGGCAAAGGTGGCCTTGTCTAGATTCTCTCCCTTCTGCTCTCCAAATCACCAGAAATTTCTGTGATACCAAGTCTGCTGAAGAAGTGCCTGAGGCTAGGTTTGTGCAAAAGAGTGAGATGAAGCCTGAGCACAAGGTGCTTTTTGAGTTTGTGAACAAGTGTTTGCTGCCCAGACAGGAAAGAAGGCACACTGCAAATTATATGGACCTGGTCCTTCTGGAGTGTCTTGTGAGAGGAAAGCAGATTAACTGGCCTGCTTTCATTGTCAAGCTGCTGGATAGAGTCATCAATGGCTCCAAGGCCCATGCCACACCTTATGGGTTTATACTGACAACTGTCTTGGCCAAGTTAGATGTGCCATTGAAAAAGTGGGAGATGGCCTCCAGCAAAGAGCACATTGGAATCAAAACTCTGCAGGCTTGTGACTATCTGCTAAGTGTAACCCCAGTTGAACCTGGTTCATCCTTGAAGACACCTGTGAACAACAAAGTTAGGGCATTGGTTCTAGAGTGTGGCACTAAAGATGCAGAAATTGCTAGGCTCCAGGCTCGCATTACTGAACTAGAAAGTGAAAGAAATGGCCTAAAAGCTGAGCTAGCAAAGGAAAAGGAAAAAGTGAAGGGATGCTCCAAACAATGCTCAATCTTCGTCAATCCCAACCCTCTAGTTCCTCTAAGCCCTAGAACCAGTTTAGAAACCCCCTCAGTGACCCAGATTCGGGGCTTTTCTCTGTTTTTTTTTGCTCATGGTTGGATGTTTGTTTTTTCTTTTTGTGGTCTGTTATGTAGAAACACCTCCTTATCAATGACAATGTGCTTTGTTTTCTCTTGTTATATGATACTTCTGATCTTAATAGCTAAATTTCTTGTGAAGTTGATTATTGACTAACTAAATCATGTTTTCACTTGCAGTTGCCCCAGTGGCCATTAGTAATAATTAACATCTGGGATTCATATAATATGCAACTTTTCGCTGATGCCAAAAGGGGGAAGAGATATTGTGCTTTACTTTGTACTATGAAATAAAGTGATGTTTATAACCTGATTAAACCTGGTCCTTAATGATAAGTTAAATTAAAGTGTGATAATTAAGCTGAGTTCCACAGGTTCTCTAATCCATAAAAGCACAGAGTTTGTCATCATCAAAAAGGGGAAATTTGTTGGCCCAAGTTCAGATGAAGTTTTGAAGATTGACAAAATGAACTCTATCATGGACCAGGTCCATCATGTGAGACACAGTGTTGATATACTTATACATGTGACATAAGTGTGAAGAAGATAAGTCTCAAGGGTCAGCAACAATATCTTCTGAGTTGATCGAAAAGGTTGCATAGGATAAGGAGTTGAAGTCTCCTTATGTGAAGAGAACTACATCTGGATCAAGAATGAAGATTGGAGTTAGAATTGTTCTAGGACTCGAATTTGATGAAGGATCAACAATTCGAGTTTTAATCAAACTCTGATTACTAACTCTATAAATAATAATGATTGTTCTCTTTTACAGGTGATTGCACATACGCAGAAGTTAAACCAAATTGAGAGCAAAAGAGCTAGGCGATTTTGCAAGCAATTTGTGTGTGCTTCAAGTGTGCAAATCTGAAGCTACATGAACCAGAGTGAAGAACCAATTCCATTGTGTCTTTCTTTATTTCTAGTTCAATTGTAGTAGGTGTTTTCATATTGTACCTTTCAGCTTTATCTAGAAGCAATTGTATTAGGTATTTTGAGTATTCAAGTTAGAGTTAACTTGAAGGTGTCGCAACAGTTGAGGCTGTGTGCTACACTGGGATTAGAGTTAATCCTTAGGTTTACAAGAGGTTTGTAAATGCTGTTTTTGGCTCAGTGATTTTAGTGGAAGTTTGGGAAAATCCTACTGAGTAGTAGGTCGTGGTTTTTTCACCTTTTGAGCAAGGTGTTTTCCACGTAAAAATCTCTGTGTTCTTTATTTTATGCACTCTTAATTACGCAAACAGTCATAGTAAGTACATCTAGAAAAACCAGGTTCTTCTAGTGCGAAAATTAGGTACCACACAAATCACCCCCCTCTTGTGTGGTATTGACGTTTAGAACATCAAAGAGGAAGTGAATATGTTACAGCAAGGGCACCTCAAAGAGCTGCTGAGCGACAAGGGAAGGAGCACCTTCGCCAGGGGTCAAGATTGCCAAGTCCCACCAAAGCCGCCCTCATCGACCTGCACCATCATTATGATTATTGGCAGCAACGATTATGCCTCCATCAACGGCATCAAGTTCATTGCCACTCAAAAGCTCAAAAGATTGATCACCCACTAACGGTATAACGGAGTCGAAAAATGTATCATCTTCGAGTAGTTTGATGCCAACGGTTTGACTTTTCCTCACAATGATGCTCTTTTCATTACATTACGAATTTTAGATACTGATGTTAAACGTATCATGGTAGAGGATGGGAGTGGAGCGTGTATTATCGATCTTCGAGTCCTCACCCAGATGAGACTCGAGGACGAGATAGTGACACGCTGGATCACACTAACCTATTTTAATAATATAGTTGAATGGAGTTATGATCTTTTATCCAGTTTATGAGAGTTTTAATTATTTAAACCTGTTTTAGTACGTATTTCTTTTAAAAATGTTAGATATGTTTGAGCTGTCGGCTTGCCTAGTTCCATGTTAGGTGCTATCCCGACAGGTTATGTTTTGGGTCGTGATAATGAATTGAATAATTTATAATAACCAGAAGTAATTTGAGTTATGAAAGTTATACTCGTGTGGGGTCACATATGGTAAAGAGACCCACATTGAAAACCTTTCGTTTTCATTAAACACTAAACCTAAAAGGAGTAATGAATGTCAATAGATTGGAGGCTAAGTGTAGAGTTCGATTCAAGGTCAAGGCTCTCTTTGGATACCTGACACTTCAAAGTTCCCAAGGGTCTCAAGGCCCAGGGTAGTGTATGTCAGGAGAGCAGCCTAACCAAGAGCTAAACTCTAGTCCCAAATACCCCTAACCGCTCACACTCTTCCCCACAGGTTTAAGTGCCAATGAGGCAACCTTAATGTAAATCCCAACACCACAGTAGTGCCATACCACAGAAGTATATACCCTTCCCGAGATAGCTACAGTAGGACATTATAAGACTACAAGACAACCTATCCACATGGTTATAACTATATTTCAAAGCTAAATGAATGATTCAATATGAGCGACATGCTAAGCAGGTTCAAAAGAAATCAGCTTCAAACATACATAGAGGCAGGAACATTATCATATTACTGTTAAGAATCAAACACTTGAAATCATATATCTTAAGGATAGAAAGAGCATATAGTCCAAGTTCGCAACAATTATGAACACAAACACATATATCTTAACAACCTTTAGCCAGACTAATCAAAGATTCGTTTTAACTTAGGTCTTGTTAACAACTCCAATTGAAACTCCCAAAAAGTATCAACAAAGATATAGGCCAACAACTTCAATTATAAATACAGATCTGTAGCCTTAATCAAGAGGCACAGGTTGATAACTTCAAATAGAACATTCAAAGAGTATTGGCAAAGGTTCAATACAGTAATTCACAGTTGGGCTCTTACAAGTATTACCAGAGATGTCAGACTACAAATCAGAGTTTCTAAATGCATTAACAGGGTTATAAATTCTAAACCTATAATAGAACTTCTAGGAATATGAGAAAATTACAAGTTAGCAAGTTGCAGTTAGGACCACTAAGGTTATTAATAAGGTTATAGGTTCATAAATCTAATTAGAGCTCCTATGAGTACTTAACAGAATCTCAAGCCATTAGTTTTGTTCAACTTTAAAACTAATGACATAATCATTTCTTCCTAAGAGATTCAACTTCATAATAATCCCATTAAGAACAGAGCATATTGTATATTCATGGCAGCAACAACCCAAAGAGTCTCTTGAATTTTGCAAGTTAATTAAGTATAATCCACTTAAGAGAGCTTAGTGAAGTTCCAAAACAGTGTGGGCATATATGTAGTCATGAAGGAAACACAGAGACATTGAATAACACAAATGAGTACAAGATCATAGACACACAAAAGATACTTAGCAGAGGTCATATTATGAAAGTATAACTAGCAGTGTCACCACAAGAGCTTCAAGAAAAGGATAAGGGTACCATCACATTGGAGAAACATGTTAAGCACTTATGGGATAGGGTTTTAGGTGTAATGGAACTTAGCAGTAATATTTCAACTAAACAAATGTATCATCATAACTCACACACGTCTCATCCTGACCTTATGGCTTAAGCTAAGCATAAGGTAATCCTAGAACATACATATAAGTGATACAAAAATTCAACTAGCTTAGGAAAAGTTTGCATAAACATTCATGAGTTTAATCAAGTAAATAACAAAATCACAAAACCATATTAAAGAGGTAAACAGGTTTAAAAGTCATAAGCCAAGGCCTTAATGCTATAGTAACAGTCTGATTCTTAATACTGGATAGGATCACACTCTATTTGAGTTTTAAGATATTAAATGAATTGTCATGAAATGAAAGTGATATTCAAGATATATTAGCATAGAAGCCATAACAAAAATAACTGAGCATTAGAGAGGTTTGAAACTAGCTATTAAGAACATTAAGAAGTCTTAGGTCATTTCAAAGTTAACAGTAGACACAAATCATCATATGCGTATCAACATCCGCATTTAATAACTTAAAATAAGTTCATGGTTGCAGAATCTACCTAATAGCCATCAACAATCACATAAAAATGGCTAAAAGACATGAACACATTGTTAATAAGCTATTCAACAAAAAATAGTACACAATTCATATTCAGGAATTTAAACTAGCGAAAGAAAAATAAGGTTGAGGTTTTACTAACCACTTATGGGGCAGCAAACCAAACGAGAGTTCAAATTAGACTTTAGGAAGCCAAGATCACAAAACTCATAATCAGTAACACGCTCAGATCGGAGAGGAAAGAAAAGTAAAAATCGACCTAGACTTGGACTTTAATCGAAATTCCCTTGAACAACTATTAAATTCTCAAATACTAGGTGTAGTTAGTAGGTATATATTGTGTTGTGTTAGGTGAGGGAATTCAAATCCCCAGTTTATAGTCCCTAGGATTTCAAATTCAAAAATCAATAGTGAAAGATGATGGAATATAGAAGATGATAGCGGAGCGGGTAAATCAGAGTGAATCAAAGTGAATCTGAGAGAGGAGTGAGTGAGACTCTTACCTGAATACACGACGGCCGTGGCGAGTGAAAATCCATCGGGTAAAGACCCATACAAAGTTCATTGCATGTGACCTCTGGTTTTAGAATAATCATCATGAGATGTGCCACGCATGAGAGATTCGGTCACAACACCGAAAGCTTGGATGACTTGAAGATTCATGTTTGTGTTCGAGTTCAAAGAACTTAAGATTCTGAAAATGCGTGATGGAATGGAAAGTTTCCGGTGGAATTCACGAATAGGGGAGCAAAGAGGACGAATCTGGGTCTAGATTCACGTCCTTGCACGATTTGGTGCAAGGTTTGTGACTGATTTTGGTCTGGGATTTGAAAGGAAATGAGAGAGGAAGGGGAAAGGGGGTGGCAGAGTCAAAGGAACGAATGATTAGGGTTAGGGATTTGGGGGTTGTCCGTCTCTGGATAAGGTTGCGAGAATGAATCTGGGCCGTTGATCTTTTAGATCAAAGGTCCTGATATTTAGGGATTAAATTAGTTTTGTGGGGAATTATGGTGGCCATTGGATCCTTGTAATCCAATGGTCAAGATTTGATCTCTATTTGTTTTAAAAATTTAAGAGAAAATAGAGTAAAATCGTGGGACGTTGATCTAAGAAATAGGCGGCCCAGATTCAATCGTGTTTGTTTTGTGAGTGTGGGAGACCGGTGTCGTGATAGGTGCTGACTGGTCTAATAGTAATGGAAAGGATTGTCAAAGTGGGGGGGGGGGGGTAATGGACTGGGTATATTCGGACATGGGTTTGCACATTGGGCTGAAATTAATTTAAAAGATAGCCCACCTATGTTTAATTAAAGAGTTGCAATTATAGTCATTTAGCCTTTTAATCCCTTTTAAATTTAAATTAAATAAAGTTAATTATTTCTAATAAAATACAGTAAAATTATAAATATCAAATATACTACTAATTATTCTAATTATTTATTTATAAAATTTTTTTTTTACTAAATTATAACACTAATTTTGAATTTTTAACATTGTAACCTAATTAAAGAGCAATTCATTGAATTAACTATAAAGCCTATGTTATGTATATAAAGTTATCTTAATAGTATTGAAATAAATTACAATACTAAAATTATTAATATTGAAACTAATAATACTCAGTTAATTTGTGAAAATAGGTAGTATTGATAAAAAATACTTTCAAAACATGGTTTGTAATTTATTAAGTTTAAATAAATTAATATTAAAAGGGAGGGTCAAATTGGCGGTCAACAGCTGCCCCTCTTTGACCGGAGATGATGAAAGAGTTTTCGGGCAAAGAATTGAACCAAAGCTAATTTTGTCCCAACTTTAGGCATGCATTTAAGAAATGGCACGAGGTTTATGAGTTGTGGGATTAGGAAGATTCTAAGAGAATTTGAGGGAATTGGGGCCGAATTCTGACTTCGAATTTCTTATATACCTCGAGCTTAACGAGGATCAGGCCTCATGTAGTTCTGGAGTGAAGACTTTAAGGAAGCGATGATCGCAGGAATTGCCCAGTATCGTACTATGACGATACTGCGAGATGGAAGATTTGGCACACATGACAGCTTCGCACTTGCGGCTTGTCTTAAAAGATTTGAAGAATTGGAGTTCTACTGATTGTTTCAAACTTGAGCTCGGATCCTTGGCCCGCTAATGAGTTTGTTGTCCCTCATAGCATTGCAGTTTGGTTTGCTTCTTAGAAGTTGTTCCACGTTGCGATGTTTGTTCCTGCAAAAATAAAATAGACACATACCATATATTGCAATGCAAAACATGTTAAGATGCGATGTAAAAGATGCATGAATAGTGATATCTTGCTGCTAGTGAGCCGTTATTTGGGATCAGGATGATGGGATACTTGAACTTGACTCGATTTGTTAGCCAGTCTCCTCGTATTGGGAGTAGTTGAAAAATGCATCTCCGCTTGTTGGGAGAGTTTTGCATTGAAAAGTGTCTCTGCTTGCTGAGAGAGCTTGACTTGTTGAGTGCGTCTCTACTTGTTCAGAGAGCTTGATTTGTAGAGTGCGTCTCTGCTTGTTGGGAGAGCTTTGCATTGAAAATGTAAAGTAGTCTTCACTTGGGAGCGATTGACTTGTAGAAACGTAATCATGCTGAAGTTGCACGAGCAAAATGTCAAAACGTTCAAGATAATAATAAAGGAGAAGAAAAGTATGCCAAAGAGATAATATTGACTATGAAGCTAAGTTGAAGCCATCTATTGGTAGAACGTCGGTGACAAGGTTTGCGACTGTCTATTATGGCCTCAAATGTGATGGAGTAGCGATGTGGATTGTTTCGTTGAGGCAGTGAACATTTTGCTATATACAAGGTTTAGATTGGGGAAATTGACATTTGATTTGTACACAACGCTCCGATTAATTTAGCTGACGACTTTCTATATACAGGGATCCAATTGGTGAAGCCGACGACTTATTTTGTACAAGGTGCTCCGATTGGTTGAGCAGACGGTTTTCTATATATAGGGATCCAATTGGCAAAGACAACGACTCATTTTGTACAAGGTGCTCAGATTGGTTGAGCAGACGGTTTACTATGTACAATATGCCTTGTTCGCACCATCGGTGTGATTCCAAGATACCTGCAAGTTATTCAGGAACTAGTTTCACTTATACCAAGAAAAGGTAAATAAAGGAAGAGGAGTGATAATCCTGAGAGAGTGGTGGATCCGTCGTTTTCCCCAGTGTATTCCCAATATTTCCTTGAATCATGTTAGCCCTGCACTCAAAGAAAAATTCTTAGTGGGAGGAGGGTTGGTTTATGTCGACCATAGTATTGGTTCTGCCCCAGCCCTTGATATGGTTACGCCAGAAGTCCAGTAGGTGGAACAAATTATCATATTTTTAGAAAACATTTTTTCTTTTAAATATATTTATTTTATGGAAAATGTCGTTGCTCTGGATTATGACATGCTTCAAAAGGTTCTCTGAACGCGAGCGTTGCTTCATGAAAATTCTACCCTGTTGATGTCGATCTTCCATGATCCGACTGCTTTCCATTGCGACATTGTCCTAATTCAAACTAATGCATTACAATGGTTTCTAGGGTTGTGACCTAACCTTTTCAGGTTGCCTATGTATCCAAAATGAAATCAGGTCTAGACATACTTCGTGTATTATGAAAATATGATAAATATGATCGAGCCCGACTCAGGCAGCCTACGTATCCAAACATAATCAGGTCAAGGTGTAGTTTGAGTGCAATAAATGCAAAATGATGAGATTAAGAATGGAATGTCCAAGTCTTACTCAAACTGCCTACGTATCCAAATATGATCAGTCTAGAACGTAGTTTAATTACAAAAGACGATTGAATCCGATGAGGATTGCCTACGTATTCCTTCCCAAGGAAATCAAGTTGTGGCGTAGTTCTAGAGTAAGATACAAAATGATATTTGGACTTTCTATTACAAAATAAATAGGGGAGAGAAACCTAACCCTACTTGGGTTGCCTACGTATCCCTCTGTGGGAAGTCAGGTTGAACGTAGCTCTGTTACAGTAAAACCTAAACTCTATTGCCTTCAAACATAGTATCGCCATCCATTTGTGGTCTGTAGGCTGTGGAGTTGCGGTGCACAAGTCTGAACTTCTCGCAGATTTCCCTCATGAGATCACTATTGAGGTTAGCGACATTGTCATTGACGACTGACTCGGTTATCCCAAATCGACATGCCATGTTATTTCAGACAAAATTTGCCACTACCTTAATTGTGACAACCTTGTAAGTAGATGCCTCAACCTATTTAGTGAAGTAGTCGATGGCTACCAAGATGAAGCGGTGCCCGTTTGATGCACCGCGCTCTATTGGTCCAATCACGTCCATACCCTAAGCAGCAAACAGCCAAGGAGAACCCATCACATTCAACTCATTGGGTAGAACACAGATAAAATCTTAGTGGATCTGGAACTGGTGACACTTCTGCACGTAGTGGATACTATCGCTTTCTATGGCCATCTAAAAGTATCCAGCTCTCAAGATCTTCTTGGCTAATGTGAAACCATTCAGTGGGGTCCGCACATTCCTGCATGTATTTCTTCCAATAATCTAGTTGCATCAGCAACATCTACACATCTCTACAAACCCAAGTCTGGGGTCCTCTTGTACATGACTATACCGTTAAGGAAAAAGTGATTCGCCAACCTCCTTAGTGCTAGCTTCTGACTATTAGTAGCATTCTCCGAGCACTCTCTTGTCTCAAGGAATCTCTTGATATCGTGGTACCATGGTTTACTGTCTAGCTCTTCGTCTACATTAAAGCAATAGGCATGTTGATCCTTGATCTCTACCTCAATAGGGTCGATATAGTTCTTGTTTGGATGCTGAATCATGTATGATAGAGTTGCAAAGGCATCGGTGAATTCGTTCTGGATCCTGGGAACGTGCTTGAACTCAATCTTTGTGAACTTCTTGCATAATTCTTTTACACAGTGCAGGTACGAAAGGATCTTGACGTTTTTGGTAGACAACTCCCCTTGGACTTAGTGTATTAACATATCAGAATCCCTTATGACCAAAAGTTTTGATTTCTTGTCGATTTCCATCCTGATCCCTAGGATTCACGCTTCATATTTTGCCATATTATTGGTACAATGAAATATTATCTTTGTTGATGCTAGATAGTGTTGTGTGGATTCCGAAATTAGGACTGCCCCAATTCCTACTCCTTTGAAATTCAATGCTCCGTCAAAAAGAATTCTCCATCCAGGGTACGACTGTGCAATATCTTCTCCGGCGAACAATACCTCCTCGTCGGGAAAGTATGTGGTCAGCGGCTCATAATCCCTGTCCACTGGATTCTCTGCAAGGTGGTCAGCTGAAGCTTGACCCTTGATAGCCTTTTGGGTTATGTACACAATGTCGAATTCGTTATGGAGAATTTGCCATATAGCTAGCTTTCTAGTAAGTATCGACTTCTGAAAGATCTGCTTGAGTGGGTCGTGTCGAGATATTAAATGCGTAGTGTACGCTGACATGTAATGCCTTTATTTCTAGGCGATCCAAGTCAAATCATAGTAAATGCGCTCTATCAAAGTGTATTTGGTCTAGCATGGTGTGAAATTCTTGTTTAAGTAGTAGATAGCCTGCTCCTTTCTCCCGATTTTGTCGTGCTGTCCCAACATACATCAGAAGGCGTTATCCAAGACTAACAGATATTGTAACAATGGCTTCCTGTGCTGGGGAGGGGGGGACTAGCATTGGTGGATTTGACAAATATTCCTTAATTCGGTTGAAGGCTTTTTGACACTCTTCTGTCCACTTTGTGGCAGCGTCTTTTTTCAGTAGCTTGAAGATATATTCACAAATTACTATAGAATGGGCTATGAAACAACTAATGTAATTCAGTCTACCCAGGAAACTCATCACATCTTTTTTACTCATGGGCGGTGGCAACTCCTATATGGCTTTGATTTTTGATGGATCCAATTCTATCCCTTTTCTGCTTACGATGAAACCTAACAATTTTCCAGCGGGGACTCCGAACGCGCATTTTGTCGGGTTCAACTTCAAGTTGTACCTCCGCAAGCGCTCAAAACATTTCTTCAAGTCGTCCAAATATTCTGAAATTTTCTAAGATTCAATGATGATATCATCCACATACACCTCAATCTCCTTTTGAATCATGTCGTGAAAAAGGGTCGTCATGGCCCTCATGTAAGTGGCACTAGTGTTCTTGAGGCTGAATGACATGACTCTATACTAGTAAACTCCCTAGGGTGTAGTGAATGTTGTCGTTTCTGCATCTTCTTCGTGCATCAGGATCTGGTGGCATCCAGCGAAACAATCCACGAATGACTGTAGTTCATGCTTCGCACGGTTGCCGATGAGGATATGGATATTCGGTAAAAGCAAATTGTTCTTCGTGCTTTCTTTGTTGAGATCTCGGTAATCCACACATATCCTGATCTTCCCATCTTTCTTGGGTACTGGGATGATATTTTCTAACCAATTGGGATAATTGGTAACCGTTACAACATTCGCCTCTATCTTCTTGGTTACTTCTTCCTTTATCCTAAAACTCAGGTCGGGCTTGAATTTTCTAAGTTTTTGCTTGACTGGCCGACTAGTGGGATCGGTAGGCAATCGATACGAGATGATGTGAGTACTTAATCCAGAGATGTCATCACATGACCATGCGAATACATCGATGTATTGTCGGAGGAGCTCAACCAGTTCTTCCTTCTGCTCTTCTTATAGATGGATGCAGATTCGGGTTTCTTTCACGTCTTCCTGGCTTCCGAGATTGACCACTTCTGGTTCTTCAAGGTTAGGCTTTTTCTGGCTTTCCAATTGTTCGATATCTTTTGGGAGATTGTCTGGTATCATACTCTCGTCATATTCCTTGTAATCTAGGTCTTTTTGATCGAGGGTTTCGTTGCATGTCACGATTGCGGAATGCGGATTTTTATCATTTTGATTACTAAATAGAAAACTTAAGTATAATGAAGCGTTTAATAAAGTTGCAATATTTTTAAGAAACCAATTCTTTTATTTCATCATAATTAGGAACGTCTAAGTGTTCAAAGAGTCAAATGACAAAAAAGTACATACATGGTTAAGGCCTCAATTGATCCTGCACTTTTTTTTCAAAAATTTTACAATTCTACACTACCAAGACTCCCGGCGAACCAAAGACGGGCTGGCGGTCCAATTCCGCAGTTCCTCTCCTAGTTCGACATTCCGAATGGTCGGTGTCTTGATGTCAATTCTTTCACAGAACTCTTCACTCATAGTCACGAAAAGCCTTCCTATCCCATCAACGATATTGTCTTTTGGTGTTGGACTCTGGCTCGTACACGAAACATGCTCCGACACATAAGCCTTTTCCCTAGAGCTACCGGTTCAAGTATTCCCCATCGGAGGCTGATACCCTATGTCGGCTCTTTCTTTATGTCCATTTGGCTCAATTAGTTCGGTAATCTCGATTGATCGGGCTCCTAACCTGGTTCCTGGCCTATATCCATATTTCATCATCTTCCTCATGGCCATCTTTGATCTATACAACGATTGAATTCCCAAGTTTTGCTCAGTCTCTCCTATTTCAGTGGTCTACATGATCTCTACTACATGGAAAGCAACTTCGTCTAAACCTTCAATGAACGGGACTACGTGTTCTAGATAAGATGATTGGCCACATTCGCCATGAATCACGATCTCTTGACAACCCCACTTGAATTTCATGCACTGGTGTAGGGTGGATGGGATGACCCCTGCTAAGTATGTCTATGGTCTTCCCAACAGTAAGTTGTATGAAGAGGAATATCCATCACTTGAAATAGTATGGGAAATTCAATTGGTTCGATCTGCAAACCGAAATAAATTTCTCCACTGACATCCTTTTACGACCCATCAGAAGCCCTTACCCTCACATGACTTTTCTTGGCTTCTCTCCGGCGGATACCCAACTCTCGCAGAGTAGAGAGTGGGCAGATGTTGACTCCTGATCCTCCATCAATCAGTACTCGGGACACTACATTGTCTCCATATTTGACAGTGATGTGTAGAGCTTTGTTGTGACCCACGCATTCGACATGAAACTCATCTCTTCGGAAAGTGATCATATTTGCTTCGACCATTTTCCTAATAGTTGCAGCCAGTGCCTCACTACCTCCATGGAGTATTCTTTGGTCGACATCCTCTTCAAGAATTCTACAACATCAGTGTCTGTTATATTTCTTCTCTGGACCTGCTATTTTTGCAAATTCCCTTGGTTTGCATCCTCAGGAGCGTAGC
Organism: Nicotiana attenuata; assembly: GCF_001879085.1. Taxonomy (NCBI): domain Eukaryota; kingdom Viridiplantae; phylum Streptophyta; class Magnoliopsida; order Solanales; family Solanaceae; genus Nicotiana; species Nicotiana attenuata. The sequence goes on from NW_017672516.1 coordinate 60,078, forward strand.
ATCTCCCTGACCTAGTCATACCGTGGGCTACCGCGAAATCTGTCATCTTGGCTTTTCCTTTTTTTTGATATGTCCATGGGACAGTTTTATATTCCCGATACTCTTCGTCCCTGGTAGCAACGGCAGGTTGTCACTGGTAAGTCTGAACCATCACTGTAGGTCTCAGTTGTGTTGTGATCATCGCAGCCCTTTGAGGTGGGACCCTTGTGGCCTCTGCATTTCCTATCGTGACAATGGTTCCTTTCAAATTGTATTCTTCATCTAAGGTGATCATGTTAACCCCCTGATTCCGATGATTCGACAGCGAATTGCAATTCACATTGGGCGGAGCCGGAGTGCACTAAATGGCTCCACTTTTGATCAATGTTTCAATTTTATTTTTCAGCTTAAAATAATCTTCAATATCATTCCCAGGCATGTTTGAATGGTACACACACCTGTTGGTTGCATCAAAATACTTTGATGGGTACTCAGGATTCATTCCTTCCACTGGATGTATCAAACTTGCTCTCCTCAATCTTCCAGACAGTTAAGACAGAGGTTCAGCAATCGGGGTATAATTTCTGGGGCACCTCTATTCAAAATTTGGGAGAGGGTGCAATGCATAGGTGGGTCAGTTTTCATGAGTGGTGGTTTGGACATGAGCATATAGTCGTTATGGGTTCGAGGCGAGTTATATTGAGGTTGGGGGTAGTAATATGGCTGTGTCTTGTAGACTAGAGTATGGCAAGTGGTGGTGAATGGTTGTTTGTGGAATAAGAAGTGTTTCCGTGATGTGGGCTGGGTTGATAATAAGGGACGACTGCTGATACTTCTTCCTTTATATTTTTTCCGCTACCGATTGACCCTGATTGGATTGCCTTGCTAGCTACTTGCATTGCAACCATGGATTACACTTTGCCAGATTTTATACCTTCTTCTAAGAAATCTCCCATTTTGACCATTCGAGGAATTTCTATCCCATCACGCCCATCATTTTCTCAAAGTATGGAGTCCTTTATTTTGTCAAAAGCTTTCTGGCGGGCTTCATCCCATTTTCCTGCTAAAACTTGATTTAGAAATTTGTGTATCCCTTCCTAGGCCTTGATGAAATAATTAATCAATTTACTGTCGTCTAATGGAGGTTGTGCCCTAGTAGCTTCTGATCTCCATTAGCGTACATATTCTTGGAATGACTCGGATGGTTTCTTCTGTAGGTTTACCAGTGTGAACCTGTCGGGAGTGATCTCTACGTTAAATCAAAAGCAATTCATGAAATCTTTCGCCATTTCCTCCCATGTCCTCCAGTTTCGCGGATCTTGTCGAGTATACCAGGTAAGTGCTTCCTCTGTCAGACTTCTTATGAACAACTTCATCCTCAACTTCTCATTTCTTCCTACTCTAACTAACTTGTCACAATACGCCCTCAAATGTGTGGGGATCACCCATCCCGTAGAAGATATCAAACTTTGGAGGCTTGTACCTTACCAGCATATCCATATCCGGATGGATTCACAAATCCTCATTGTCAGGATTTCACTTCCCTGAGCGACTTGGATGTTCTTCATTTGTTTTCTCATGATTTGTAATTGCATAGACACTATCTCCTCCTCCTTATGCCTCGCTTCCTTTTCCATCTCGACGTACTGGTCAATCTCATAAGGCACTCTGATCGTGACAGGCGCTGTAAAGGTAGGTTCAGAAAAGGCATGTACAGGAGGAACATATCATTCATGTGTAGCGGTATGTGCCACGGGTATATGCTGATTTTGGTGAGTGGTAAAAGTGACTCCGTCACGAGGAGGGGTGTGCATTGTGTTGGTGGTAATGGGTGGGTTTTTTTGGCGTTTGAACGTAATGTGGTACATAGGGAGTGTGGATAGGGGGATTTGGTGGGTTTGCAGGGGTTACTGGAGGTATGATTTGAGTGGTGGGGACCGAAGTTGGGGTGTTGTTAGCCTGGCAAGAACTAGAAGGAAAGTTGTTGGGGATTGAATCTAGAGAGGGGAAACAAGGTGGTTGTGGAAGTGTTGTCACAGACAGATGTGCTAGCCCTGATATGTTGTACTTCATCCATTAAATATTCCATCTCTTCGGCCATCCTAGCCATGTGTTCATCATTCCTTGTATCATCCTTCTCTCCCGATCGCCCCTGGCTGTCAGTATGACCAGAGCATGTTCGGTCAGGTTTTCTGTAGGAGACATCTTCCCCTTTGATCTTAGGTTGTACGATGGTTCCGCCAGCTTTGGGTCGACCCAAACCAACTTTTGTTTCGGGAGTAATAATAAAGTAGGAAACAAAAGAAAATAAAGAAAAAGAAATAAAAGTCAGTTTCTTCATTTATACGAGTAAAAGGTCACACAAAGTAGTTAGTTCACGTATTCAGGTAAGCGCATTTTTCTAAAATTCGTGGGACCTCTATTTGCCGGAGGTAGGCCTAAATCACGAATATTGATAAACAATCGGTTTTGACACATTCAGACCCGAAGCAAATTTTGTTTTCATTGATATTGTTAAGATAAGTGGGAACATAGGTTAAATCATTGTTTTTGGCGTTCACGGAATTGCATAGGCTTGAACAACTTGCCCTTAGGGGAAAATAAGAAAATTGGGGATAAAGATCCAAGTATGAAAGTAGGGGAAATCGACCAACTTCTAGTAACCATCCCTGGAATCATTCCCTATCTCCTCTTCCTCTTCTGGCTCTTCCTCTGGATCTTCTTCAAACTCCTCTCCATCATCATTGAACTCAGATTCTTCCTATGGATCTTCCTCCGGATCTTTTTCCGACTTTATCTTGGATTCTATCTCGATGCACTCCACTAATCGGTCATCATCTTCACCTGGTGGAAACATGTGATCAATGGACCCCGGAACCACTTGATGGTGCATGGAAATAGTCACAAGGTAATGTGGTAGGATCTCATGGTAAATTTGCAATACAGCCACTACGTCCTCCAGTCAAGCTATTCCCTCTCTATTTGGTCGGGCTAGCTCATTTTCCACGTTGATCTAGACATAATACTCCAAAGTGCACCACGAGTTTTGACCCATTAGCATTGTTACCAAATCGTTCCACTCTTCTTGGAGCCTTCTTATCCTCGGTATTGGTATCTATCCACTATACGCATCCTCGTATAATGCTATGCTCGTACATAGAGTCACATCTTGGATCAACCCAAACTATCTGAGAACTTGTAGGGGTGAGTATGGTTGGATGCCCTCATGTTCTATCAGCTCAATAAAGTATTTCTGAGGAGTTTGTAGGATTGCCCTTCCACCTAGAATGACAGCTTCAATTGACCCATTCTCCACTTAGGTTGGCAAGCATTTCTCTCCACCCTTCTTGTCCATGTGGGGAGACAAATGTCCTATTCTCTCGTTTTGGTTGCAGACATGTTGCTGATGCCCACAAAATAGTTAATTGTGGCCTATCGCTGGAAGAAATGCTCTATGGACTAGATCTGAAGTAGCAGGTTATAGCCCTTAAAGAAATCATACCCTCGTGCACATGCTGACAAAGCCCTTAGAATCTCAGCTAACACCATCGATATCAGAGTAGCTTCGAAGTTGCCTCGGAACGTCGCCATAACCACGAGTAACAAGTTGATGTTGATTCGACCTCTTCTTTGTGGGAAGACCAATAATCCGAACAATGCCAAGGAGAAAGTTATGGGCCTGAGAATATCCTATATTTGTTTATCACACTGAAATTCTCGCAAATACTATTCATAGATTTCACGATATCCGAAACTATTGAACAGTTGATCTAGGCTTACCCATCCATCCATGATGTTTCTTAAATCCTGACTGTTTGCCAGACCAAGAGCATCAAGAAACATGTATCCATGTGTGGTGACTAGTATCATTGGTTTCCTTCATGTCAATGGCAGCACCATGAAACTGGTAACATCTTCCAATATTAGCAATAACTCACAATTAGAAAATCAGAAAACTTGAACACCACCTTGGACAGGTCCCAGAATTCTATCAGCAGGCGAGTAAGAACCATGTTTGCTCGAATGTTTAGCAAAGTGTAACGACCCGAAAGGCCGTTTTGAGATTTTGTACTTCACTCGCCAATTCTCGCGCATGACTAGCCCCGTGTGATGTATTATGACTTATGCAAATCGTCGATTTTGGTTTTCAGGGTAATCAGAATGAATTTGGAAGAACAGTTCTCGGTTTGAAGCTTAAAAATTTGAAAGGTTTGATCAAGTTTTGACTTATTAGTATACGATCTCGAATTGGAATTTTTATGACTTGGTTAGCTCCGTTAGGTATTTTGGGACTTAAGAGCGTGATCAGAATGTATTTTGGAGGTACGGAGTAGATTTAGGATTGAATTGGCGAAATTGGAATTTTGGCGCTTTCCGGTTGATAGGTGAGATTTTGATATAGGGGTCGGAATGGAATTCCGGAAGTTGGAGTAGGTTTGTTGTGTCATTTGTGACGTGTGTGCAAAATTTCAGATCATTCGGACGAGGCTTGATAGACTTTTTGATCAAAAGCAGAATTCGGAAGATTTTTGGAAGCTTAGGCTTGAATCCGATGCGTTTTGGTTGATTCAATGTCGTTTGAGGTGTTTTGAAGATTGGTATAAGTTTGGAGAGTGGTATATAACTTTTTTTTGCTTTTGATTGAGGTCCCGGGGGCCTGGGAGTGATTTTGGATGGTTGATGGAAGGATTTTGAGTTGTGTTCGGCAGCTGAAGTGTTTCTATTGCTGTCATAACCACACTTGCGGCTAGGGGACCGCACGTGCGGACTCGCAGAAGTGGAGATGGAGCCGCAAATGCAGTTAAGAGGTAAATCAGCTGGAACCGCAGAAGCGACTAAGGGGGCGCACCTGCGATAGCGCAGGTGCGGGTATTTCATCGCAGATGCGAAAATGGGCTCATAAGCGAAAATCGCAGATGCGGTGTCTTGGACCGCAGAAGCGAGAAATGACCGCAGGTGCGGAATCCCTGGGTCAGAATGTATATATTTCGCCCTTCGCGATTTTTGTCCATTTTTCTCAATATCTCATTCGGGGTGAAGCTTTTGGGAGCCATTTCAAGGGAGATTTTCAGAGGGATTCATTGAGGTCAGGTCCTTGGTTCTTAAGCTCGTTATTATGGTGATTTTTATCGTTGTTAGCATGAAATTTAAGGGAAAATCAGTGATAAATTTGGGGTTTAGGGCTTGGTTGATTAAAGAACTTTGTGTGGTAATTTGAGGGGCCATTTGAGGCCCGATTTTGGTACTTTTGATATGGATGAACTCGTGGGAGGATAAGGAGTTTATTGATGTAATTTTTATCGAATTCCGAGACGTGGTCAGGTTTGGTTAATTTAGGGATTTGTGTTGTAATTTGATTACTTTCGAGTGGGCTTTGTTCCCTTAACATATTTTGATGGTCATGTACTAATTTTGGTTAGATTTGGAGCATTCGGAGGCCGATTCGAGAGGCAAAGGCATCACGGGCTAGAATTTGGACCTGATAGAGGTGAGTAATGATTGTAAATGCTGTCATGAGGGTATGAAACCCCAGACTTCCCATCGTTTTGCTACTTTGAGGTGAGGCACACGCTAGATGCAAGCGTGGGGTCGTGCACCGTTGGGGTTTATGACTTAGTGCGTCCCGTATGACTGTTTTATCGCGTATTTGATTGAAAATTGTTTGCTATCATCATGTTTTGGGCCTCGTGCCAACTGTTTTGGATCCTTAGATGATTTTTACTACTATTCCTCACTGTTTTAATTTCATTTTTGTACTTAGTCATGCTATATTCCACTGTTTTTATAACTCAGCCATATTTACTTTATTTTGACATCTTAATTGATATTTTGGGCTGAGCATCATATTTTACTGTGCCCGAGTGGCTTTGAGAGATTTCTTACTGAGTGAGGCCGAGGGCTTGTGTTGTGAGGTTATTATGGGATCGGGCTGCGCGCCGCAACAGTATTGTACTGATTCATGATTATGAGGTCGAGGGCCTGAGTTGTTTCGCCAAAAGGTGGCTTGATATGAGGCCGAGAGCCTGTTTGATTATGCCACGAGATGGCTTGTTATTGCGCTTGGACCGTAAAGGGCCCCTCCCGGAGTCTGTACACCCCTAGTGAGCGTGGGTACCCAGTGTGATATGTGATATAGCCCGAGGGGCTGATGTTGTTCCATGTTATTGCCCGAGGGGCTGATACGAGTGATTGTGAGATAGCCTGAGGGGCTAGTTCTGTTGGTATTTTGCCCGAGGGGCCGATTTATGTTTCTATTTGTTCTCACTTCTTTTCATTCACTCGTTTAAACTACTAAAAGATGTTTTAAAGAGGTTTCCACTGAACTAAGGTGTTTTTACAAGCTTTCACTATTTTATTGCATTGAATTTGTTTTATACTGCCTCGTTGTAGCATTTTGGCTTGTTTTACGTGTTTTCTTATCGCTCAACTGCCTTTACTTTTATTACTCACTGAGTTGTCGTACTCACATTACTCCCTGCACACTGTGTGTAAATTCAGGAGCCTCGGGTCACGCTAGCGAGGGCTGAATTGCTTCCGGCAGGCTGTTCGGAGTTCACTAGGTAGCTGCTCGGCATTCCTAGCCCAGTGCTTCTCCCTATCTTTACTTTCCTTTGTACTAGCTGTGTAATAGACAGTGTAGTCCTTTTCATACTCTTAGTCGGATGTTTAGATGCTCATGACTGGTGACACCCCGATGTCGGGTTGTGTTTGTTTCCGCATTTGTTCTATTTCACTCTAATTTGGGATTTATTGCTAATTAATGACTTAATTATGAATTATTATAATTGTTAATTGGGTTGGGGGTTTGTGTCGGCTGGCCTTGTCTCATGATAGGCGCCATCATGACCGGGTCCGGTTTAGGGTCGTCACAAGTTGGTATCAGAGCCTAGGTTACATAGGTCTCGCGAGTCATGAGCAAGTTTAGTAGAGTCTCGCGGATCGGTACGGAGACATCTGTACTTATCCTCGGGAGGCGGTAGAACATTTAAGAAAAACTTCACATTCTTGAATTCTTATCATGCATCCTAGATTCAGCTTGAAATGTAACTCTTTGAATTCCTTCCACGCGTTCGTATGCGCACATGAGCGCTCGATATCAGATATGCATCGATGGCTTGTGATTCACTGATCGAGGGGCAAGGTGGGATCTCGGTGTGTTGATGTTGGGCCAGTCTGGAGGACTTGAGGCCGGGTTTTGCCTATAGCTTGAGCGCTGAGGCGTTGATTGTGTGAACACGTGCTTTTGGATTTGTATGTCCGATAATGTCCCTATTAGTGGAAGTGATGATTGGATAGCTACATGATGAGTATGATGTGACTGTGAGATGTGTGCATATGTTTTGAAGGAGACAAGAAGGGTCCGCTTAGGGGTAGTAAGAACTATCCGGCGCTTGATTTCCATCGTGATTTGATGTTTAGCCCGAGTTGTGGGCGTGTTGAACGACCTTTTCATGCTGCCTAGTTGGGAAGTGAAGTAGATTTCACGTTGTGATATGAGTTTAGACTCAGGAAGATTAAGTGACTACGTAATGTTTGTGACGGTGGAAGGGTATAAGGAAATGTTAGCTGGGGCGAAGCAGGTGGGTTATCTCCTGCGGAGTGTTATGAAGTTCGTGTGATCCTTATGCTGTTTGTTGGAAGATCTCTATTAAGCAGTGAAAAATATGTGGCAATTTGAATTTGGGTCGCTTAAGAGAGTAGGCTTGACTGTTACGAGGGTGGATGCGAGATTTGCAGAAGATTTAAAGTACTAGATTGTCTGTGTTTCATGAGCTTATGAAGGATTGAGTTTAATCTCACCATGGTATTATGTCAGTAATATAGTATATGCATTATGAGTTATTGGGTGTTTTGACCTATGGCTTTGAGCCAAGTTGGGGAGTCCGCTATTGATTGGTTGATGGCATGGTTATGTGTTGTATTAGTTTCAGTCTGAGGTATGTTAGTGAATCAGTCGTGGCTTGCAAGGGTTGAGATCGAGAATGGTTCGAGTATAGGAAATTTCAATAAAGGTTATGTTATGCTTTATGGGCGTATGAGAATCACGGAAAACGACTTGAGTTGTTATTGGTAAGGGATGTACGGTTCCTAGAACAGGAAGTTGCTTGGTTGCGCTAAGGTGAGGTTACATTCTGCGGTGTCGGAGTGCTAATACGGCACAGGTTGTTCGGTTCATTTGATCAGTCTAATTGCGGTCTGAGTAGAGTGGATGACTCTCGAGAATGGTTCTAACGGGTTAAAGATTTTACATGTAATAAATGGAGATTTTCAAGTTGTATATTTGGCTAGAAACTGAGGTTTACATTGGAGGGTGTCAAGACTTGTGGCATTTCTATATCAATTATGGGATTCTATATATCAGTAATAGGTAGGTGAAGGTAATGGCTTCGGATTCGCAGGAAGTCTCTTCGGGGTAAGTGTTTTGAATGTGGTGCCTTTGGGAATATTTAAGAGAGTATTCGGCGGCTTATGAGCCTTAGACGGTGTGGTTTTATGCTTGAGTCTCGTGTGGTGAGTCTGGATTGAGGAATTGTGGTGTTATAGCGAGAAGAAGTATCAAGTTGAAGGTAAATCAGGAGGAACTTGGATAGATGGGATAGCTTGGTAGTAGGTCGGATCGGCATGGTAGAGGATATGATTAGTTCTTTGGATGCTTACGAGGTAATTGTTGATACCCAATTTTTCCCTGTACATTTTTAATATGCAAAAACTTTAAAAACAGCATATGTATGCATATATAAGTATGTCCAAATATTTTATTATTTTTCCTTAATTTTTAAAGATTTTTAAATCAATTTATTGCCCTATTTTATCTAGAAAAACCCAATAATTATTTCCCAAAATTATCATTTTTGGTTATTCATTTATTGGATCTTCATATTTATGCTAAAATATAGGTAATATAATTTTTGCATATTTTTACAAAGTCATTTAGTATTTTTTAAAGTTAAATTGTATATAATTACAACATTAGCCTCTTTTAAGATTAATTACGTTTATATTCATAAAAATTAGGTCTGGTATTTTTAAATAGTTAATTATGTGCTATAAATTATTTTTGTACCTTTAATTTATTCCCAAAAATTAATTTATTATTTTTTATAAATCAAATAGGGAAAATTGGCTATTTAAATGTTAGCCCAATTTCATTTCGATTATAGCGCAATTCTGACCCCAATTGAACTCAATTGAAACCATTTGAACCCCCGACCCAATTCCAATTTAATCCGACCCAAACCCATCTTCATAACTCGCCCACTCGCCCGTTTTGATCCAGGCTTAATCATTCAGATCAATGGCCAACAACCATCCTTGCCTTTTTTAATTCAAACGACCCCTAACCCTAGCCTCATTTCCAAATTCCACTGCCTATGAATCCCCTTCTCTCTCAACACTCTCTGCAATCCCTCTCAAACTCTAGCCGCCGCCCTCAACTACAACCCTAATATCTCCCAAATCCATGGCTTCCAAGGTCATCGGAGACCTGTATCCACCTCCCATGGCTTCTACGTGTTCGATTCTTATGGTCTCAAGGCTAGATCTGGAAAGAGCTTGGTCCAGACCTTGTTCAATTTCAGTTCATGGTTGTTCTCCGGTCGTCTATGACCTTTCTCCGGCCGGCATGGCTATTCGAGTCTGACTCTTGACTCTCCTGCATAGATCGATGATTTTCAAAGCCTTTCTTATCACTTGGGGTTCTTCTGAAACCCTAAACTCTAAGGTTCTTCCGATTTCTCTTAGATCTGTTTCAGATCTATGTTTGCTCTGAAATTCTAAGTGTTTTTCTCGATGTTTCTCTTAAAACTCTACCTTCAAAACCCCTTATCTTTTCCGATTAGGGTTCTTGTTAAAGCTATTTCAAAACTTTTCTCTGATTTTTTGACATGTTCTGCTGTGTTTCCTCATGTTGTTCTTCTACTTGAGTTTGCATGTTAAAAGCCTTAATTTCTTTTGAGGTTTTTGAATATATTTTGTTAGTGTTTGTTTGATTTACTTGTTTATCATCTCTAGACTCGATTGGTGTTGAAAACCCTAATTTTGGGTTCATTCGAGTTTCAGAGACTATTTGTTGTGTGATTTACTTGTTCATCATCTTTGAATTCGATTGGTTTCAAAAACCCTAATATCTTTGGGGCCTATTCGAGTTTCTGAAGCTGCTTGAGCAATTCATCTGTTTGAAGTTGCTCGACTAGATTTGAAATCCTTTTGCTTCAGCATCTGTTTCTTTATGTGATTTTGGTTTCTTGCTATCGTTGAAACTCGACTATACTTTTTCGGAAGGGCCTTTTTTACTTGACTCTTTGCATGCTTCTGATACTCTCACTTTTCTCTATTACTAAGTAATAAAATTGACCTATGTGACTACCATGTTTCGATAGTTTACTGTCTACTGACTTTGTGATTGTTACTGCATGCTGCTTCTCTTTCCATAGTTTGGCCTCGCATGCCTAATGTTTATGCACTCTATTTATATGTTGAATTCCCCTCTTAAATGATCTTCAATTTTAGACTGATTTCAAACCATTCCTTGTGGAATTCTGATTGCACTCGTATGTTAAGTAATTGATTCTTTTCCTTGTTTCGCCTTGCTGAATCCCTTCCCAAATTAGTACATTCTTGTATTTAGACTTAATTGCGTACTCAATTGTTTTACTGCTTCTTTTATGGCAACTGTCAGCTTGCTTATAAATTTATTTCTTTCCTTATTTTTGAACTTGTCATGCCCTAAGCAAGTGATCCCTTAATTAAATGCAATCATGTGTGTGATTGATTCTGAATGGTGATTGTTTCCATATTTGTGGCTTATTACCTTTCTTTTACTCGTTTTCAAAAGATATAAATACCTTGTACTTCTCTTCTTTCAAACACAAATACTTTCAGCTCTGAACTCACACTTACATTCAAACACTCTCTCTTGATTTACTACTACTTGTGCTACTGTCTGTTTAGCCGGCTGAAAGCCAAGACTATATTTTGAAGTCTTGCTACTTTTCTTTACTGCACTTTGCTTCTTTGACTACTATGTTCTAGTTACGTTTCCAGCATCAACAACATGCTTACTTAATATTTTTGCATTCTTGTTTGCCTACTGCTTGTATTTAGTTCAGTACCATTATTTAGCATGCTGTAATTTCCTTTCTCCTGTTCTGAATCAATGTATTATGAATCTCAAATCCCTACCCCAATGTGTTTATTACTTGTGGTTGGTTTGGGGTATGACAACATTGAACATTGCTGTGCATGACCCAAACTTGATCCTCCCAAGATCATAACCTCCATGTTTCCTTATATGTTGTGTGTTCTGGTTGATTTACAGGCATGTCAGCACTTCTTATTGCTGTGCATGCCCAAAGTTAACCCAGGCCTAAGTATATAGGCCCCTTGCAATGGATTTCCAATCCCCTGCCCCTTTTTGTGTGAAGTTATTGACTCCCCGAAATGTTAATGGCTGTCTCCCATAACCCTTTCCCTCTCCCTTTATTCCCTCTTAAAGCTCTGTTTCTACACTTGCACTATTTTCTTTGACTTAAGTTCTGCCCCCTCATGTGAGCCTTGCCTTGGGACCCATGAGCTCCCTCTAAACTCGGACACACGAGGGCTGGCATTTCCACACTGCACTTGTCTCGATTCTGATCATGAAACTTGGGTGTGAGCACTGCCCAGGGTCCTGTTGAGGCCCTTAGGGAACTCTGACACACTCAAGTTTGATAAAGGCTTTGGATCAATGGTATTTGAGTTGGTTTATCTCATAACTCAGACAGGAAGTCAAGAATCAGGCTTCCTCTGGTTGCAATCTTCTTTGTACTTTTCTGATGTAATTCAATAGTCCTGGTTTGTAATAATTTGTAATGAACATTTGGGGCTGGCTAGTGAAAAAGGGTTGGGAAATTATGCATGCTCAAGGGTAGAAAACATGCCTATAGGACTGCTTTTTCTACATGTTCAGTTCGCACTTAGAAAACATGCCTATAGGACTGCTTTTAATTCTGCATATTCACATCACATTTAGAAACCATGTCTATAGGACTTACTTTAAATCTTGCTCGTTCAGCTTCACACCTAGATAACCTGCCTATAGGATGTATTAAATTTCTGCACGCCACATAGATATCATGTTTTGGGTTCTAACGGCTAAATAAGTGTCATGTTCATAATGTTGAAATCAGTAACACATATAAATCATGCCTATAGGGATTGCTAAGTATAATCCTGGTCCATTCCACTCACATGCAATGTTAGATATCATGTTCATAGGGTTTAAATAAGCAGCAGTAGATGCCATCACCTATCCGAAACTTGTCTGCTTTAAAATCAGTCTCTATTTCCGAATCAGTTTTTTAAATAATCTAATTCCCTTATCTTAACAAGGTTTAGCAAGCATGCCTATAGGATTTCAAACAGTTCGTCTTGAGTTATTACTGTTTCGTCACATTCTGAATTAAGTAGATATCGTGCCTATAGGACCCCGTCCAAACACTTAGACAAGCCTTAGAGTAATAACTTTAAACTGAATCCGTTTTGTTAATTGCTACAACCAGCAGGCAGGCCTGATTCGGACTTCTTATCTGAGTTATGTGATAAACTAATCTGCCTCAATAATTTACTTCCCTCGTCTTTAATACTTTAATCAGACCTAAAAAGTATGTGCAAGTCATGCTAAGTTATGTGTTTTTATTCAAGGATGTGTATACGAGCCTTATCTGTTTATATGTTTCCCCAACATACAGTATGTGTTTTTGTATGTCGCCTTAGATTTTTATCCTTTGAAAATAATCAGCCTAATATCCCTCCCTTTTAGGAGTAGTAGTCCTAAGTGCCTCCGGGACTGATAGGAATGGGATGGGTAATAGCATGCAATAGTAATCGAGACCAGTCCGCGCTTTAATACCTTAACGGGGTGGGGAGGGTAGATATGGATATGATGACTACGCGATAATGTCGCGTGTAGCCCCTCATTGAGGAGTGTTTACCAGACATTGTGAGGGGTGATCCATATTAAATATAAACCTAGGACCCCCTCCCCATTTTTTTCTTTCCTTTATTTGCAAACTCCTTTTAAAGATCTTCCTTAATTGTTCTTTCTCTTTATGTGTTTAAATTTAAATCCCCTAATATTTGAGCCCATACTTGTCTATTTGCTAAATTCACAATAACTGTTTGGCTGGGAACCACACTAGTGGATCCTGAGGGGTGCCTAACACCATCCCCTCAGGATAATTTCAAGCCCTTACCCAATCTCTGGTTACCCAAACAAACTTAGAGTTGAATCTCTATTGGTGTCCTAATGCACCTTAAATCATTAGGTGGCGACTCTTCAAATGCAAAAACCCAGTTCCCAAAAGGAACGAGTTGTCCCTCCAAATGTCATAAACCCTATTTCGCGAGAAAAAGGGGGCGCGACAGCATGGCGACTCTGCTGGGGATCTTTAGGCTTTTACCATTTCAGACTATTATTGTGAATTTACACCTCTTTATGTGCAGTTACTTGTTTAATTCCTTTAAGCATTCAATTCCCTTTTCAGTTGCAAAACTGACTTGTCTTTTTGTTTCTTTACTTTACTACTGCTTTAAATTATGAAACTGTTGTATTTACTGCTTTCTTAACGTGCAAATACGTGACAACATGCTTTTAATTATCGCACAATCATACTCAACATCATATTCCACTCGTGCCAAACAAATCCCATAGCAACACTTATAATGAGTGGTTGTGCTCTTCCGATATTATCACCCCCTAAATTCTGAAAAGGTATATTTGCGGTAAAACCAGTCGATCAACGGTGTAGCCGACGGTTCCGTGCTTTTCCCCCTTGAGTTGTCCGCTCAAAGGTACCGGTCTAAAACCCCATAGAAACCTTACTCTGTTTAAATTGTGCATGCATCATGGTCAAACCTAGCCGAGTCAGTTATGTTGTCCGCATTATGACTCTTTAAGATAGTCTTGTCAAAAGTCCACTGGGTTTCCCTAAACCCAAATGGACACTACCACGTTCTGTGCATTTATTTGGAGAACTAAATGCTTTATGCCAATTGTTGATACTAAATAGTCGAGTCTGGTGGGGGTAAGGGCCTAACCTTATTTGTCTTGCAGAAATATGAGGCACGAAGTCCCTAGATTCGGCATGGTGACCAAGATCCATCCAAAACTGCTAAGTTGGTGGGATGATCTTCACTCTAGTGATCAAACTCTTGTCCGGAAATATTTGGGAAACCTACCTTCTCTCCTGGAAATCCAACCCAACAACAAGATCATAGAAGCTGCTACTTTGTTCCGGGATTGTGAGAGGTCCGTATTCCACTTTGGGGACATTGAAATGACACCCTTGCTAGAAGAAATAGGAGGATTGGCCGGTATAACATGGGAAACTCCGGGCTTGTTAATGCCCGAAAACCGCAAGGGCAGGGGCTTCCTCAAAATGATGGGTTTAAAGAAGAATCCAGATCTGACGTGTTTGAAAGAATCCTACATCCCTTTTGACTATTTGTATGAGAGGTACGGTCATCAAATCCTACCATACCTATCTTGACGAGTTCGCCATCACATCATTAGGTCATATTCACCGAAGGGTCTTTGTATTCATGTTTTGTTTCCTGGGGATGATCGTGTTTTCAATGAAGAAAGCTAGGATCCATACTAGGCTGGCTATGGTAACTAAAACTCTAATGGAGGGAATTGGTGGGCAACGTTTTAGCATTGTGCCCATGATCATTACAGAGATATATCGAGCCTTGGAAAAGTGTCAACAAGGAACCAAACACTTCGAAGGTTGCAATTTTCTACTTCAGCTCTGGCTCATGAAGCATCTCCAAAGGGGTGAATACCAACAGGAGATTCAGCGAAGAGATTGGGATGATCATATAGCCTTCCATCATCCAAGGTGAATGAATTACATGCCCAATATGTTCGCTCAACCAGAAGATGCCAAAGGATGGGTAGAGTTATATGATAATTTAACTGAGGGCCAGGTACAATGGATGTTCGAGTGGTTTCCGACCGAGGAATTCATCGCCCGATCTAGGGATGCACCATTTCTGATATTGATCGGTCTGAGAGGAACATGCCCTTACGTCCCTTTCCGGGTTATGAGGCAAGTTGGTAGGAAGTAGGTTGTACCCAGGGTCGACAAGATGAGTCATTTTCGGGCCGACTTCCAGGATGACGATAGCCCTTACAAGTGCCAAGTTCAGTATATGTGGCACTGCAAGATCGTCATGGGGAGGGATACCATCGAGCCAGATAGATACCACGATGGTTGTGCTCCCTACTATTCAGGGTGGTTGGAGGATAATCATAGCGGCTTGGGCCAACCTGGGTTTGTTCGAGGTCACAGGATCATAGATGAAAAGGCCGAGGCACAGGTCAAATACAATCAACTGCGCAAGAGGATCCGGGAATGCGAAAGCGAGCATCGTGAGATACAAGAAGCCAACCAAAAGCTGATTGAGGAGTGCAAAGACATGGCTATCAGTGCCAACAAGCGACTGGGATACTTGGAGCGAGGCATAGTGGAGCTAGAAAGGAAATTCCTCAAAAGAATAGAGGATTGCCAAAATGCTGAAGGAAACGAGGGCGGACATCTGGCCAGAGCCTACCTGTTGCTGGGACTTCGCGAGTTAGGAAAGCTGTTCGACGGAGCCAAGGATGCCGAATCTGGGGAAGGTCCTTCTGGGACCAAATAGATAGGAGTTTTTCTTTTTTGCTTTATGTAATAAGGCCAGTGACCATTAGTGACTTTTGTTTACTGTTATTTAGTGCCGATTTGGGATTCGTCCACCTTTTATCAATAAAATGAGGCATTTAGCATTCTAAGTTCTCCAAATTAATTTGTCGCTAGGCCTACCTCAGGCACAAAGAGGTTCCGAAATTAGGACACATTTTACATTCTGCACTATGTGTTTAAATATTGCAACACTTTTTATAATCCTCACTAACTTGTTACCCTTTTGTTTTTACTTTTTGTTTATTTATTCCCCTCCCCAAAGGTTAGTTCGTGCACTCTGGCAACAACATCTTATTCCACGAGATCCAGGGGCCCTCCACCCACTCCTCCTCTTAGTCTTGTCAAAAATAAGAACAAAGGGAAGATGGAAGATTTGAACAACGCCAGAATGGAGAACTCAACCGAACGGGTAGAGGTCACTCATGGTCATGGTACTCAGGTTTCCAAAAAAAATGCATCCCACCTCGAACAAAAGCTGCTGAAATTCCAAGAAGAACTTGACCAGGTTCGGAATCTGGCAAATCTGTCATTTTCCTTCGCCACTCCAGATATCAATTTCCCAAATGCTCAGAACCCCATACCTCCACAAAATATCCCAAATCAACAAAACCATCCCGCTCCTCACTACCAATGCAACACCTGCCATACTTCAAACAATACTCCACTGCTCATCCCAGAACCCCTGAACTCCACAAATGACCACTTCCACACCCATCATAACACCCCCATCTACATGGAGACCATGCCACACTCCACCCAACCCATCTTAAGCACACCCGAATCTGATGATAAAGACTTGCTCATCAGGAATCTGGCTGAAGAACTTAAGAAATTGACTAGCCGAATTCAAGGTGTTAAAGGTAGCAAGGGAATTGAGGGGCTGAACTATGAAGATCTTTGCATACAGCCCGATGTCGAACTGCTCGAGGGGTATAAACCTCCAAAGTTCAAAATGTTTGATGGTACAGGGGATCCTAGAGTCCATTTGAGAACGTACTGTGACACGCTGGTTGGAGGTGGGAAAGACGAGAGAATCCGCATGAAGCTTTTCATGAGGAACTTGAAAGGAGATGCTCTGTCTTGGTACATTAGCCAAGATCCGAAGAAGTGGTCGAACTAGGTAAATATGGCGTCCGACTTTATGGACAGGTTCAGGTTCAACACAGAGAATGCGACGGATGTGTTCTACATTCAGAATCTAAAGAAGAAGCCTACAGAAACATTTCGCGAGTATGCTACTCGCTGGAGGTCCGAAGCTGCTAAGGTCAGACCTGCCTTAGAGGAGGAACAAATGAACAATTATTCGTCCGGGCTCAAGACCCGCAGTATTATGAAAGGCTAATGATGATTGAGAGCCACAATGTTTCTGACATTATCAAGGTGGGTGAAAGGATCGAAGAGGGCATCAAAAGTGGTATGGTTACGAATTTCGAGGCCTTGCAAGCTACAAATAAAGCCTTACAGTCTAGTGGTGTGTCCAAGAAAACGGACGTGGGGGCCGTAATGGTTGCACAGAGAACCAAATCCCCTATCAAATACCAAACCTACCCAATGCCTCCACTCACATATCAGCCTACTCCAAACTACCGAGCACCCTCACCCTCTTACCGAACTCCACCACCCACTTATCAATCACCTCCACCTCCCGCATATCAGCCTACTTCACCCAGATATTCCCAACCCGCACATGTTTACCAAGCCTACAATGCTCAACTGTCCCACTACCAATCACCTCCTACACGCCAAAACTTCTCTAGACCTCGACCAAGTTTTGACCGCAGACCTTCGAACAATATACCGTTGTTGTTGAACCTACTAACCAGTTGTACGAGAGACTCAAAGTTGCTGGTTATGTCACCCCCACCCCTGTTGCGACCCCTGAGAACCCTTCTCAGTGGGTTAACCCAAACAAATCATGTGCATACCAGTCCTGCATGAAAGGACACACCATTGACGAATGTCGTTCTTTGAAGGACAAGATCCAGACTTTAATCGACAACAAGATTATTGTGGCAAAGGAACCCGCTCCGAATGTCCGCAATAACCCTCTGCCAGACCATAAGGGTGGAGGCATTCACATGATTGAAATAGAGGATGATTGGGATCCCGAGGGATCGATCGGGTTGATCGCAGAAGGTGATGACCCAAAGAAGCCCATAGTTACGCTTAATCCAATCATAGTCCAGATTCAGCCATCTGGGGACACTGAGGTAAATGTGTCTGTACCACTTGAGCTTGAAACAACATCATCTGCAATGACACCAATGCCAATTGAGCTCGAATTCGTGTCTCCAGCAAATGCACCCACACCGTTTGAAGTTGTAGTTTTACCACCCAAAGCACAGGCTCCGTTCGGAGTAAGGATAGCCACGCTGATCCCAGTGGCGATGTCGACCACGACACCATTCCATACAAAGGCTAGACCGTGGGACTATACAACCGAGGAGGAAAGGCAAAGTTAGGTTCGAGGAAACTGTGGCCGCATAGGGTATGACGAGAACTGGTAGGGTCTATACCCCCGAACATCTAGCTGAGTCAAGAAAGAAGTCCTCCAATCGGTCACCCATCATTGAGTCAAGTCCAGACGATCATTGGAGAAAGATACAGGCGAAGGAAAACTCGGTTATCGACCAGTTGAACAAAACACCGGCGCAAATCTCCATCCTTGTGTTGCTACAAAATTCTGAGGCGCACAAGAATGCTCTGTTGAGGGTGCTGAGTGAAGCGTACGTGCCAAGAAACATCACTGGCGGGGAAATAGCCAACATGGTAGGACAGGTATTGGAAAGTCATAAAATTACTTTTCACGAGGATGAGCTACCACCTGAAGGGTTGGGACACAACAAAGCACTGCACATCACCGTGCAATGTGAGGACTACTTCATCACCAGGATATTGATTGACGGAGGTTCCAGTCTCAACATTTGTCTACTGGTAACACTCAAGAAGTTGGGTAAGGGACTGCACGAGATAAAGGATGGAGCCATCAACGTGAAAGCCTTCGACGGTTCCCAGAGGTCCACCATTGGGGAAATTAGTCTGTGTTTGCAAATGGGGCCAACTTGGTTCGATGTTGACTTCCAAGTGTTAGATGTGCCGACATCTTACAATCTGTTATTGGGACGGCCATGGATTCATGCTGTAGGGGCCATAGCATCAACACTGCATCAAGCAGTAAAATTTGAATGGAACCACCAGGAAGTGATTATTAACGGCAACGGTAGCAACCCTATATACAGTCACCAGACCATTCTGGCAATCGAAGGGAGAAAGAAGCTAGGTGGAGAGACTTACCATCACATTGAACGGGTAAATACTGTAGAGAAAGACAAATGGTGTGATAACAAGATCGAGAGTATACTGAATTGGAGTGGATACGAACCTGGCAAGGGGCTCGGCAAGAACCTCCAAGGAATCGCTAAGCCCATAAAGCTCAAGAAACACGGCACTAATTTCTGTCTGGGATACTAGTACACTTGGGAAGAATTCAACAACTGGTCGCCACCATGGCGCGGTCCTTACTATCCACTAGAGCAGCCAATACCACATTTGGAAGCAGACTTTCCAGCCGACTGATGTTATCTATGGGTCAGAAGAAGAGGAAGCACTGGCAGCGGTGAAGAACTTGTTCCTAGAAGACAATGACATAGACTGCTGTGTTGTTCTCGAGGAGGAGAGGGAGGAAGGAATACACAGAATTTCTAAGGGAATATGAGGACATATTCGCCTGGTTGTATGATGACATGACTGGTCTGAGTACATCTATTGTGGCTCACAAACTGCCAACCGATCTAACATGTCCGCCGATAAAGCAAAAGCTCAGAAAGTTCAAGCCCGATATGAGTTTGAAAATCAAGGAAGAAGTCACTAAGCAGGTCAAAGCTAAGGTTCTCAGAGTAGTAGAATACCCTACATGGTTAGCCAACATCGTGCCAGTACCAAAGAAGGACGAGAAGGTCAGAGTCTATGTCGACTACCGGGATCTCAACCGGGCCAGTCCGATGGAAGACTTCCCTTTGCCAAATATACACATCCTGATTGACAATTGCACCAAGCATGAGTTGCAGTCATTTGTAGATTGTTTCGCTGGATATCATCAGATCTGGATGGATGAAGAAGATGCTGAGAAAACGGCCTTCATTACTCCGTGGGGGATGTACTGTTACAAGATGATTCTGTTTGGGCTAAAGAATGCACGGGCCACCTATATGAGGGCCATGACCACCATTTTCCATGATATGATACACAAGGAGATAGAGGTATATGTAGATGATGTCATTGTCAAGTCCAAGAAGGCCACTGATCACATGGAAGATTTGAGGAAATTCTTCAACAGATTACGGAGGTACAACCTAAAACTGAATCCCGCAAAGTGTGCATTTGGGGTTCCTGCTGGAAAATTACTTGGGTTTATTCTGAGTTGCCGAGGAATTGAATTGGATCCATCGAAAGTCAAAGCTATCCAAGAATTGCCTCCGACAAAGAACAAGAAGGACGTAATGAGCTTCTTGGGGAGACTTAACTATATCAGCCGGTTCATAGCACAATCTACAGTTATCTGTGAGCCAATCTTTAAGATGTTAAAGAAGGACGCCGCTACCAAATAGACTGATGACTGCCAAAAAGCTTTCGACAGAATCAAGGAATACTTGTCGACACCACCAGTCTTGGTCCCGCCCGAGCCAGGTAGACCTCTATTACTCTACCTCGCAGTACTGGATGGAACGTTCGGTTGTGTTTTGTGGCAGCATGATGAAACGGGGAGGAAAGATCAGGTCATCTATTACCTCAGTAAGAAGTTCACCCCGTACGAGGCCCGGTATTCTCTGTTAGAGCGCACCTATTGTGCTTTGACTTGGGTAGATCAGAAGCTGAGACATTACTTCTGTCCCTATACTACATATCTCATATCGAGGATGGACCCTTTGAAGTACATCTTCCAGAAGCCCATGCCCACTGAAAATCTAGCCAAGTGGAAAATCCTGTTGAGTGAATTCGACATTGTCTACGTGACTCAGAAAGCAATCAAGGGACAGGCACTAGCAGATCACCTTGCTGAAAATCCCGTAGATGGAGAATACGAACCCTTGAAAACATATTTCCCTAACGATGAGGTATCATTCCTAGGAGAAGACATTGCGGAATCCTATGATGGTTGGAGAATGTTTTTCGATGGAGCAGCAAATTTCAAAGGAGTTGGCATAGGAGCAGTCCTAGTATCAGAAACCGGTCAGCACTATCCGGTGTCCGCCAAACTCAAGTTGCCATGCACCAACAATATGGCCGAGTACGAAGCCTGCATCTTAGGGCTCAAGATGGCCATTGACATGAACATTTAAGAGTTGCTAGTGATCGGAGATTCGGACCTACTTATACATCAGGTCCGAGAAGAATGGGCAACAAAGAACTCCAAGATACTCCCGTATCTGCATCATGTACAAGAATCGAGAAAGAGGTTCACAAAGACGGATTTCCAACATGTGCCCAGAATCCATAATGTGTTCGCCGATGCATTAGCTACCCTGTCATCTATGATACAACATCCAAACAAAAATTTCATTGATCCCATTCCAGTAAAGATCCATGATCAGCCAGCTTACTGTGCCCATATTGAAGAAGAAGCAGACGGAAAGCCTTGGTTTCATGATATCAAGGAGTATCTGACAAAAGGAGAGTACCCAGAACTTGCAAACCCTACTCAGAAACGCACACTTCGGAGATTGTCCAACAACTTCTTTCACAACGGAGGAATCCTGTATAGGAGGACTCCTGATTTGGGATTACTAGGGTGTGTCGACGCAAAATAAGCATCCAGGCTATTAGAGGAAATTCATGCTGGGACCTGCGGTCCACATATGAATGATTTTTTCTTAGCAAAGAAGACACTCCGGGCTGGCTACTTTTGGATGACTATGGAAACAGACTGCATCCAGTATGTCCGACAATGCCACCGCTGTCAGATACATACAAACATGATAAAGGTACCTCCAAATGAGCTTAATGCAACAAGCTCACCATGGCCTTTCGTTGCCTGGGGAATGGATGTTATTGGACCAATCGAGCATGCCGCTTCAAACGGGCACATGTTTATCCTAGTAGCAATCGACTATTTCACCAAATGGGTCGAAGCGGCATCTTATAGAGCAGTGACTAAGAAAGTTGTGGTAGACTTTGTCCGCGACCGCATCGTTTGTCGATTTAGAATTCCAGAGTCAATCATTACTGATAATGGCTACAACCTCAACAGCGACTTGATGAAAGCTATGTGCGAAACCTTCAAGATCAAACACAAGAATTCCACAGCCTACAGGACTCAGATGAATGGAGCTGTAGAAGCCTCCAACAAGAATATCAACAAGATATTGAGGAAAATGATAGAGAAGAATAAATAGTGGCACGAGAGGTTATCATTTGCTCTTCTGGGGTATCACACCACAGTCCACACATCAACCGGGGCAACCCCCTATATGCTGGTTTATGGTACAGAGGCCGTTATTCCCGCCGAAGTAGAAATTCCTTCCTTAAGGATCATACAGGAAGCTGAGCTCGACGATGCAGAATAGGTGAAGAGTCGTTACGAGCAGCTAGCTCTTATAGATGGGAAAAGAATGAACGCGGTATGTCATGGTCAACTTTATCAGAACAGAATGTCCAGAGCTTTCAACAAAAGAGTCAAGCCCAGACAGTTCACACCAGGGCAGCTGGTATTAAAGAAAATCTTTCCGCATCAAGACGAGGCCAAAAGGAAGTTCTCTCCCAATTGGCAGGGCTCGTACATGGTTCACCGGGTCATGACAGGAGGAGCCTTTATACTTGCAGAAATGGATGGAGAAGTCTGGCCAAAACCAATTAATTCAGATGCAGTCAAGCGTTACTATGTGTAATTTTCATGCTTTCTTATATGATGTAAATTGAACTACGCCTGACCTGATTCCCGTTTAAGAGGGGATATGTAGGCAGTCCTATGGGTTCGGTCACAATTCAATAAAACTTCCATTTCCCCCCGCTATTGGAAAGTGGGGCAGAATTTTGAGGAGGACCCTCAAAATTCCGAAGCAATTTCAACCGAATCATAGCAAGCAATAGTCAGAAACGCCAACCCATCAAACTGGGGCAGAATTTTGAGGAGGATCCTCAAAATTCTGTAGCAAGAGAGGTTGCAACGTCTTGAACCACGTCACATTAGTCGGTTCATCTAAAAGTTGTTTCTTAATTATATACTTATGTCATATTTTTGCGAAATCATGCATTTTTATTACTGAAATCACCTTGTTTAGCAACGCTACCCCAATGATACACATAGTATCATCAGATCAAAGCCGAGCAGGTCAAGCAGAGCCAATGGGGTTACGAACTAACCTTTCCCCTTTACAAAACTCACGATTTTCTTTGGATGCAGGAACTTGGATTACGAAAGCATCAGACATACTATACACTCACGAGACAAACATCGTTCAGGAATACAACTCTCAGAACTGTCGCACTTACTCACATTTGCCATCCATACATACCGGTGACGTTCCATGTATCATAATGTTCCCAACAATCACAATATCGCAATCTACTATCAGCTGAGAAAGCTCTATTACCGTTTGCTACTTATTTTCTTGCATAAGGCTACTATTCTTCCTTCCGAGACTAACCGCTGTCTTCATCTGCATTTTCTGCGTTGCATAAGGCTACCATTCTGCCTTCTGAGACTAAACGCTGTCTCCATCTGCATTTTCTGCATTGCATAAGGCTACCATTCTGCCTTCCGAGACTAAACGCTGTTTCCATCTGCATTTTCTGCATTGCATAAGGCTACCATTCTATCTTCTGAGACTAAACGTTGTCTCCATCTGCTTTTGCATGGCTGAAAGATCGCCAACTTATCTACATTTGCATGGCTGAAAGATCGCCACCTTATTTACATTTGCATGGCTGAAAGATCGCCACCTCATCTGCATTTGCATGGCTAAAAGATTGCCACCTTATTTACATTTGCATAGCTGAAAGATTGCCACCTACTGCATTTGCGTGGCTGAAAGATCGCCATCTCATCTACATTTGCATGGCTGAAAGATCGCCACCTACTACATTTGCATGGCTGAAAGATCGCCACCTCATCTACATTTGCATGGCTGAAAGACCGCCACCTACTGCATTGCACGGCTGAAAGAACGCCTCATACTGCATCTCATGGGCTGAAAGATCGCCAAATTATCCAAAGGCGTCATCGTTTGGTGGCACCATTTTCATAGCCCGAGAACACCATGTCATGGCCTGAGGATCCCTTTTAATCTCTTGCATATCATTATTCTAAGGCATCATGGTTCGGAAGCATCATCCTCATAGCCTGAGAGCATCATTTCATGGTCTGCGAATCCTTTATTATACGCTTCACGGCCCCAGGACATCATGGTCTAAGAACGTCATTCTAATCGTCCGAAGACAATCCTCATGGTCCGATGGGAAATTGCATCATGTTTAAATTTATGCACAATATATGCTTGTATTGCTTATTTTCAGGTAAACCGGCAAGCAATGGCCATCTCGGCAGGAGCGACCCCGCTCCAGACCTTAACCATTCACCCCGTCCTGAATATTGCGTCTGTTCGTGGGAAGTCTCCATCGGCATACTCCGCCGACGGATCCTGAACTACATCTGGCCTGATTCCTGTAAAACCAGGGATGTGTAGGCATCTCAGAAACCAGGGCGCGGCCTAAACTTCTTCGAACCGTCTTGCTCGGTCAAAATTGGCCATTCTTTACCCGACAACTCCTTCATCCTTCCCGGGTAAAGAGGGGCAGCTGTTGATACCCAATTTTTTCTTGTACATTTTTAATATGCAAAATACTTTCAAAACAGCATATGTATGCATATATAAGTATATCCAAATATTTTATTATTTTTCCTTAATTTTTAAAGATTTTTAAATCAATTTATTGCCCTATTTTATCCAGAAAAATCAAATAATTATTCCCAAAATTATCATTTTTGGTGATTCATTTATTGGATCTTCATATTTATGCTAAAATATAGGTAATATAATTTTTGCATATTTTTACAAAGTCATTTAGTATTTTTTAAAGTTAAATTGTATATAATTACAACATTAGCCTCTTTTAAGATTAATTACGTTTATATTAAAAATTAGGTCTGGTATTTTTAAATAGTTAATTATGTGCTATAAATTATTTTTGTACCTTTAATTTATTCCCAAAAAATTAATTTATTATTTTTTATAAATCAAATAGGGATAATTGTTTATTGAAAGGTTAGCCCAATTTCATCTCGATTATAGCCCAATTCTGACCCCAATTGAACTCAATTGAAACCATTTGAACCCCCGACCCAATTCCACTTTAATCCGACCCAAACCCATTTTCATAACCTGCCCACTCGCTCGTTTTGATCCAGGTCGTTGATCATTTAGATCAACGGCCAACAACCATCCTTGCCTTTTTTAATTCAAACGACCCCAAACCCTAGCCTCATTTCCAAATTCCGCCGCCTCTGAATCCCCTTCTCTCTCAAATCTCTCTGCAATCTCTCTCAAACCCTAGCCGCCGCCCTCAACCACAACCCTAATATCTCCCAAATCCATGGCTTCCAAGGTCATCGGAGACCTGTATCCACCTCCCATGGCTTCTATGTGTTCGATTCTTATGGTCTCAAGGCTAGATCTGGAAAGAGCTTGGTCCACATCTTGTTCGATTTCAATTCATGGCTGTTCTTCGGTCGTCTCTGACCTTTCTCCGGCCGGCCATGGCTATTCGAGTCCGACTCTTAACTCTCCTGCTTAGATCAAAGATTTTCAAAGCCTTTCTCATCACTTGAGGTTCTTCTGAAACCCTAAACTCTAAGGTTCTTCCGATTTCTCTTAGATCTGTTTCAGATCTATGTTTGCTCTGAACTTCTAAGTGTTTTTCTCGAAGTTTCTCTTAAAACTCTACCTTCAAAACCCCTTATCTTTTTCGATTAGGGTTCTTGTTAAAGCTATTTCAAAACTTTTCTCTGATTTTTTGGCATGTTCTGCTGTGTTTCCTCATGTCGTTCTTCTACTTGAGTTTGCATGTTAAAAGCCTTAATTTCTTTTGAGGTTTCTGAATATATTTTGTTAGTATTTGTTTGATTTACTTATTTATCATCTCTAGACTCGATTGGTGTTGAAAACCCTAATTTTGGGTTCATTTGAGTTTCTGAGACTATTTGTTGTGTGATTTACTTGTTCATCATCTTTGAATTCGATTGGTTTCAAAAACCCTAATTTCTTTGGGGCCTATTCGAGTTTCTGAAGCTGCTTGTGCAATTCATCTGTTTGAAGTTGCTCGACTGGATTTGAAATCCTTTTGTTTCAACATCTGTTTCTTTATGTGATTTTGGTTTCTTGCTATCGTTGAAACTCGACTATACTTTTTCGGAAGGGACTTTTTTACTTAACTCTTTGCATGCTTCTGATACTCTCTTTTTTCTCTATTACTAAGTAATAAAATTGACCTATATGACTACCATGTTTCGATAGTTCACTGTCTACTGACTTTGTGATTGTTATTGCATGTTGCTTCTCTTTGCCATAGTTTGGCCTCGCATGCCTAATGTTTATGCACTCTATTTATATGCTGAATTCCACTCTTGAATGATCTTCAATTTTGGACTGATTTCAAACCATTCCTTGTGGAATTCTGATTGCACTCGTATGTTAAGTAATTGATTCTTTTCTTTGTTTCGCCTTGCTAAATCCCTTCCCAAAATTAGTACATTCTTCTACTTAGACTTAATTGCGTACTCAATTATTTTACTGCTTCTTTTATGGAGACTGTCAGCTTGCCTTTAAATTGATTTCTTTCCTTATTTTTGAACCTGTCATGCCCGTTAAGCAAGTGATCCCTTAATTAAAGGCAATCATGTGTGTGATTGATTCTGAATGGTGATTGTTTCCATGTTTGTGGCCTATTACCTCTCTTTTAC
Organism: Nicotiana attenuata; assembly: GCF_001879085.1. Classification (NCBI taxonomy): domain Eukaryota; kingdom Viridiplantae; phylum Streptophyta; class Magnoliopsida; order Solanales; family Solanaceae; genus Nicotiana; species Nicotiana attenuata. The sequence goes on from NW_017672516.1 coordinate 86,733, forward strand.
TCGTTTTCAAAAGCTATAAATAGCTTGTACTTCTCTTCTTTCAAAGACGAACACTTTTAGCTCTGAGCTCACACTTACATTCAAACACTCTCTCTTGCTTTACTACTACTTGTGCTACTGCCTGTTTAGCCAGCTGAAAGCCAAGGCTATATTTCGAAGTCTTGCTAATTTTCTTTACTGCACTTTGCTTCTTTGACTGGTATGTTCTAATTAAGTTTCCAGCATCAACAACAACATGCTTACATAATTTTCTTGCATTCTTGTCTGCCTACTACTTGTATTTAATTAAGTGCCATTATTTAGCATCCTGTAATTTCCTTTCTACTGTTCTAAATCAATGTATTATGAATCCCAAATCCCTACCCCAATGTGTTTAATACTTGTGGTTGGTTTGGCGCATGACAACATTGAACATTGTTGTTTATGACCCAAACTTGATCCTCCTAGGATCATAACCTCCATGTTTCCTTATATGTTGTGTGTTCTGGTTGATTTACAGGCATGTCAGCACTTCTTATTGCTATGCATGCCCAAAATTAACCCAGGCCTAAGTATATAGGCCCCTTGCAATGGATTCCCAATCCCCTGCCCCTTTTGTGTGCTGTCTCCCATAACCCTTTCCCCCTCCCTTTATTCCCTCTTAAAGCTCTGTTTCTACACTTGCACTATCGTCTTAGACTTAAGTTCTGCCCCCTCATGTGAGCCTTGCCTTGGGACCCATGAGCTCCCTTTGAACTCGGACACACGAGGGCTGGCATTTCCACACTGCACTTATCTCCATTCTGATCATGAAACATAGGTGTGAGCACTGCCCAGGGTCCTGTTGAGGCCCTTAGGGAACTCTGACACACTCAAGTTTGATAAAGGCTTTGGATCAATGGTATTTGAGTTGGTTTATCTCATAACTCAGACAGGAAGTCAAGAATCAGGCTTCCTCTTGTTGTAATCTTCTTTGTACTTTTCTGATGTAATTCAGTAGTCCTGGTTTGTAATAATTTATAATGAATATTTGGGGCTGACTAGTGAAAAAGGGTTGGGAAATTATGCATGCTCAAGGGTAGAAAGCATGCCTATAGGACTGCTTTTTCATTTTTGAAGACCCAACGGATGGCTGGGAACGATTGTCTTTCTTATTTGGCCTTCGTGATGGATATCGGTGCAAAGACTCCTACCATTGATTTAGTTCCAGTGATGAGAGGTTTTTTGGATGTGTTTCCTGCTGCCGGGCATGTCGCCGGACGGGGTTGTTGATTTTTGTATTGATTTGGTATCGGGCACCGTAAGGTATGGCACCAGCAGAGTTAAAGGAGTTGAAGGAACAACTTCAGAAACTCCTTGGTAAGGGGTTGATTGGTAGACCGATATGGATGTGTGTTCTACATCGAGTCGGCTTGGTTGACTCCGAGGTTTATTGTTAAGGGATATATTGATTCGATGGTTATTGAGCTTATTAGTGATCTGGGAAGATCTATAAGTTACCCTTCCGTGTTGCGAGGCGTTAGGATTTATTGGTTATAGGCACATGTGGTGCGGTTTTTATTGGGGTCCCTCAGTGGAATTCGAGCGGGAAGAGTATTGGGTATTGCTCGGCGGATGGCGTATCGGTTGTGTCCTTTCGGGTTTGTGTAATTTTATGTCAATTGCTTCATAGTGGTTATGATGATTTGCTTTGGTTCTAGACATCAAATTGCGCGTGGTTGTCAATTTTGAGAAGAGTGACCTGAGGTGTTTCATGTGGACCAGTGTTTGGATAGGGTCGCGCATTGCAGCGAAGTTTTGTGGGGGTATGACCCTTCAGGTTAGATTTGTGTGTTCTGTTTCTTCGATGTGTGACGGGTTCTCAGCATTGTGTTGTGGTGGTAATGGTGAGCTTGCAGTACATCTCTTTCATTTGGGTCATTTTTCATGATTTGAGTCTGTTCGGATTGTTGCTTATTGGTGTGCGGATTGCTCGAGTTGCGGCTTTAGATGGTATTGATGGGTCATGTGACAAGAGTAGTTGTGTTTGATTAGATGAGATCGTTGGGATCTATAATGAATAAAACCGGATTCGATTTCAGCATGTTGGAAGGATAGTATCGATGTTTGGCTTAGAAATTGCTATGGTCCTTGCCAAAATGAGAAGTGGCTTCACGAATGGTTGATCTGAGGAATGGTTATGACTTTCTACGTGTTTCATATATCATTGGTAGTATACGGAAGTGTTGGAATAAGGCTTTATTGGATAAGAGGCTTATTATCGATATTCGATTATTTTGAGAAACTGCTGTGATTAGAAGTTATCGCTACGAGTGTTTGAGTTACGTGGTACATCATGTAATTGCATCTGGGGTTGCAGGTATGGTTTTTTACAACTTGTTCGGGCTTATTCCGAGTATAAATGTGAGATTCTAATCTTGTAAAGGATTTCAGAGGAGGAAATGTGGTTCTATGGTTTATGGGCTAAGTTGGATTGCGAAACTTCAGTTACACTATGTTATCGGACCTATATGAGATAGGGTGACGTGGGATCACCCCCGGGTATATGTATGGTAAGGTTATTCAGCGATTGGTTGGCTTTTGGGACAACTCTAGGCACGTTCGAGGACGAACATATGTTTAAATGGGGAGGATGTAACGACCCGATCGGTTGTTTTGAGCTTTTGCACTTCGCTCGCCAGTTCTCGGCCATGACTAGCCCGATGTGATGTGTTATGACTTATACAAATCGTCAGTTTTAGTTTTCAGGGTAATCGGAATGAATTTGGAAGAACAGTTCTCAATTTGAAGCTTAAAAATTTGAAAGGTTTGACCAAGTTTCGACTTGTTAGTATATTATCTCAGATTGGAATTTTTATGACTTGGTTAGCACCGTAAGGTGATTTGGGACTTAGGAGCGTGATCGGAATGTGTTTTGGAGGTCCGAAGTAGATTTAGGCTTGAATTGGCAAAATTGAAATTTTGGCGCTTTCCGAGTGAGAGGTGAGATTTTGATATAGGGGTCGGAATGGAATTCTGGATGTTGGAGTAGGTCCGTTGTGTCATTTGTGACGTGTGTGCAAAATTTCAGGTCATTTGGACGAGGTTTGATAGACTTTTTGATCAAAAGCGGAATTCGGAAAATTTTTGGAAGCTTAGGCTTGAATCCGATGTGTTTTGGTTGATTCGATGTCATTTGAGGTGTTTTGAAGATTGGTATAAGTTTGGAGAGTGGTATATGACTTTTTTGTGCTTTTGGTTGAGGTCCCGGGGGCCTCGGGGTGATTTCGGATGGTTGACGGAAGGATTTTGAGTTGGGTTTGGCAGCTGCAGTGTTTCTATTGCTGTCATAACCGCACCTGCGGCTAGGGGACCGCAGGTGCGGACTCGCAGAACCGGAGATGGAGCCGCAGATGCGGCCAAGAGGTAAATCAGCTGGAACCGCAAAAGCGGCTAAGGGGGCGCACCTGCGATAGTGCAGGTGCGGGCATTTCATAGCAAATGCGGAAATGGGCTCATAAGTGAAAACCGCATAAGCGGGAAATGACCGCAGGTGCGGAATCCCTGGATCAGAAGGTATATATTTTACCCTTCGCGATTTTGGCCATTTTTCTCAATATCTCATTCGGGGTGAAGCTTCTGGGAGCCATTTCAAGGGAGATTTTCAGAGGGATTCATTGAGGTAAGGTCCTTGGTTCCTAAGCTCGTTATTATGGTGATTTTTATCGTTGTTAGCATGAAATTTAAGGGAAAATCAGTGGAAAATTTGGGGATTAGGGCTTGGTTGATTGGAGAACTTTGAGTGGTGATTTGAGGGGCCATTTGAGGCCCGATTTTGGTACTTTCGATATAGATGAACTCGTGGGAGGATAAAGAGTTTATTGATGTAATTTTTATCAAATTCCGAGACGTGGGCCCGGGGGTCGGGTTTGGTTAATTTCGGGATTTGTGTTGTAATTTGATTACTTTCGAGTGAGCTTTGTTCCCTTAGCATATTTTGATGGTCATGTACTGATTTTGGTTAGATTTGGAGCATCCGGAGGACGATTCGAGAGGCAAAGGCATCGCAGGCTAGAGTTTGGACCGGATAGAGGTGAGTAATGATTGTAAATGCTATAATGAGGGTATGAAACACAGACTTCCCACCGTTGTGCTACTTTGAGGTGACGCACACACTAGATGACGAGCGTGGGGTCGTGCACCATTGGGGATTGTCACTTAGTCTGTCCCGTATGACTGTTTTACCGCATATTTGATTGAAAACTGTTTGCTATCATCATGTTTTGGGCTGAATGCCATATTTGGGCCTCGTGCCAACTGTTTTGGACCCTTAGGGAATTTTTACAACTATTCCTCACTGTTTTAACTTCATATTTTTACTCAGTCATGCTATTCTATTGTTTTCATAACTCTGCCATATTTACTCTGTTTTGACATCTTAATTGATATTTTGGGCTAAGCATCATATATTACTGTGCCCGAGTGGCTTTGAGAGATTTCTGACTGAGTGAGGCCAAGGGCCTGTGTTGTGAGGTTATTATGGGATCGGGTTGCGCGCCGCAACGGTATTATACTGATTCATGATTATGAGATGTGAGTTGTTACGCCACAAGGTGGTTTGATATGAGGCCGAGAGCCTGTTTGATTATGCCACGAGATGGCTTGTTATTGCGCTTGGGCCGTACGGGGTCCCTCCCGAAGTCTGTACACCCCCAGTGAGCGCGGGTACCCAGTGTGATATGTGATATAGCCCGAGGGGCTGATTTTGTTCCATATTATTGCCCGAGGGGCTGATACAAGTGATTGTGAGATAGCCCGAGGGGCTAGTTTTGTTTATATTTTGCCCGAGGGGACGATTTATATATCTATCTGTTCTCACTGCTTTTCATTCACTCGTTTAAACTGCCAAAAAATGTTTTAAAGAGGTTTCAGTGAACTAAGGTGTTTTTACGAGCTTTCACTATTTTATTGCATTGTATTGGTTTTATACTGCCTCGTTGTAGCATTTTGCTGTGTTTTACGTGTTTTCTTATCGCGCAGCTGCCTTTACTTTTATTACTCACTGAGTTGGCATACTCACATTACTCTCTGCACACTGTGTGTAGATTTAGGAGCCTCGGGTCACGCTAGCGAGGGCTGAATTGCTTCCGGCACGCTGTTCGGAGTTCACTAGGTAGCTGCTCGGTGTTCGCAGCCCAGTGTTTCTCCCTCCTATCTTTACTTTCCTTTGTACTAGCTCTGTAGTAGACTGTGTAGTCTTTTTTCATACTCTTAGTCGGATGTTTAGATGTTCATGACTGGTGACACCCCAATGTCGGGCTGTGTTTGTTTCCGCATTTGTTTTATTTCACTATAATTTGGGATTTATTACTTATTAATGACTTAATTATGAATTATTATAATTATTAATTGGTTTGGGGGTTTGTGTTGGCTGGCCTTGTCTCACGATAGGCGCCATCACGATCGGGTCCGGTTTAGGGTTGTGACACAAAGCAGTCAGTGCCCCTAGGTGTGTCCGAATTTCATCTCTGTGCTCTCGGCGGACATCCTTCCACCATTGCCTTAGCTTGTGTTGTACTCCCATCACCATATTGATCTCGGAGATGTTTTGGTTGATTTCCTTTTCTGAAGTGGGTAAAGAAAGGGTTTGATAAGTCTTTGCTTCGTATCTTTAGGTGTCTCTCCAGGTTAGATCGTCTTTCCACAAAAGTCATGTCGTTGGTGAATGATTCATTGACATTAGGGTGGCTTTCTTAATTGTGTGTCGATGCCAATGACCTACCTAAGGTTTATGCAATATGACCTATGTTTACTAGAGTAGAGTATTTCCTACTTTTGAATTTGGCTGAAGACTGTGAGAAGTTATGTAGTTGACCTGACAAATCCATTCTCTGAAACTAAAGAGTTTTGAAAAGAAGGTTCAGAGGGGTGTAAAAGAAAACCCTCGCATGCTATTGTGTATGATAGTATACGGCCAAGACTCGATAGGAAGAAGTGTGATGATAGTATATATACAACAGTAATAGATAAGGGTGTAATAATAACAGGCATGCTAATAAGCAGGCATAATGAGCAAATAAAGCAGGTAAGCACGTAATTACAAATTAAATATAGTTTAAGCAATGTACAAACAAATTTAAGTTCCAAGTGTAGTCTAATTCTGTTAAGGTCAGAACCTAATCATTTCCCCAACATAGTCGCCATATTGTTGAACCCTATTTTGCACTAGTCAAAACAAGATTTAACTTGTGGTTTCTCTATTATTGATGAGAGAGCCTTGCCACCTAATATTTAAATGTATATTATGGTACCTATTTAATTGCTAAAGTCATATTCTTTGATAGTATGCTAACCGGTGAGATTGTGGGCAAGGGTTCTTATTCTTCTAAGGGAAATATGTTAGGCAACCCATAAAATCTACTTAAGGTAGCTCCATTAGACTTAGACTAAATTTAAAGGATTAGTTGTTTGTATTTTGCTTAACTAGTGATAAAAGGGAACAACCTACTCTATATTAGAAAATGATATTTACAAAGAGGATGTGTAGTTTTAAATGGGTACGTTGGCATATATAATTGAAAGAGTTTCACGATATTTCTATTTATGAAACATGTGAGAAAGGGCTAAGTCATAAAATGCTTTGTGTTTAAAGGATGTGGCTATTTGTGTAACTTTAACGAAATAAAGTTAATGTAAGAGAAAATGAGTCCAAGAGGTACCTTAGCTTTCAAATATCAATTTATGAAGAAAAAGTTTAAAGACCCTTCATCGGTGGCAGCACGTTGCATAAGAAATGCTCACTCTTTTAGAAGGTCAATTTTGGAGTTCCATTTCTGGTTTTTTGAAAAGAGGGACTGCCATCCTTGCTAAGCTATATTTTCTACTTCAAAGTCTTCATAAAACGTCAGTGAAACATAAGAGATTAATGGTGTGAGTAGCATATGATTAACGAATAAAAACTAATTACTATTAAGCCTAATATTTCTTTTAATCATGCGTTCTTTTACGGTTCGCCTAAGTTGTTTACATGATTCAGGAGGTAAAGTAAAGCATTCAATCAAATATGATAATTGTTGTATACATGTGAGAGATAAAACAACAAAAAGTGGCAAGGGCAGTGAAGCAGTAAAGCTAAAAAGTAGTGGAAGCAGTAAAAAGTAGAGGTGTAAAGGAAGAGGATGGACTTTGGTTTTGGTCCTCAAAGAGGCAGGCCCAACAAATAGAAGGAACGGACAACAGTGGGCTTCAGACTCCCAAATGCACTGGTACAGAATTTGGACCCGAGTTCTTTCACGAACTCGGCAGGCCCAGTGATTCTACATGTTTAAAAAAAAGAAGGTCATTAGATATATTACTCTATATGTACAATCATACATGAAATATAAGTAAATGACTTGAATAAATTATAATAACTAGTAGTAATTTAAGTTATGAAAGTTATACTCGTGTGGAGTCACATATGGTAATGCGATCCACATTAAGAACCTTTCATTGTCATTAAACACTAAACCTAGAAGGAGTAATGAATCTCAATAGATTAGAGGCTAAGAGTAGAGTTCCATTCAAGGTCAAGTCTCTCATTGGACCCCTGACACTTCAAAGTTCCAAGGTTCTCAAGGCCTAGGGCAGTGCTTGTGTCAGGGAGAGTAGCCTAACTAAGAGCTAAGCTCTACTCCCAAATATCCCTAACCACTCCCATTCACACTTCCCAACAAGTTTAAGTTCCAACGAGGCACTCTCATCGTAAATCCCAACATCATAGTGGTGCCATACCACAAAAGTATATACCCTTCCCATGATAGCTAAACTAGGACATTATAAGTCTATAAGACAACCTATTCACATTGTTATAACCATATTTCAAAGCTAAATGGACGATTCACTATGAGTGACATGCTAAGCAGGTTCAAAATTGATCAACTTCAAACATACATAGAGGCAGGAAAATTATCATATTACTATTAAAAATCAAATACTTGAAATCATATATCTTAAGGATAGAAAGAGCATATAGTCCAAAGTCTGCAACAATTATGAGCACAAACACATATGCCTTAACATCCTTTAGCTAGATTAGTCAAAGATCGGTTTTAACTTAGGTCTTGTTAACAGCTCCAATTGAAACTCCCAAAAGTTATTAAAAAAGATATAGGCCAACAACTTCAATTATAAATACAGATCAGTAGCCTTAATCAAGAGGCACATGTTGATTTAAAGAGTATTGACAAAGGTTAAAAGCAGCATTTCACAGTTAGGCTCTTACAAATATTACCAGAGATGTCAGACTACATATCAGAGTTTCAAAAGCATTAACAAGGTTACAGATTCTAAACCTATAACAGAACTTCTAGGAATATGAGCAGGATTACAAATTAGCAAGCTACAGTTAGGACCTCTAAGGATATTAATAAGGTTATAGGTTCATAAATCCAATTACAGCTCCTAAGAGTACTTAGCAGAATCTCAAGCCATCAATTTTGCTCGACTTTAAAACTAATGACATAATCATTTCTTCCTAAGAGTTTCAACTTCAAAATAATCCCATAAGAATAGAGCATATTGTATATCCATGGCCGCAACATCCCAAAGAGTCTCTTTAAAGTTTACAAGTTAAGTATAATCAACTTAAGAGAGCTTAGTGAAGTTCCAAAATAGTGTGGGCATGTACGTAGTCATGAAGGACAAACAGAGGTGTTGAATAACACAAATGAGAACAAGATCACAGACACACAAAAGATACTTAGCAGAGGTCATATTATGAAAGTATTACTAGCAGTGTCACCACATGAGCTTCAAGAAAAGGATAAGGGTATCATCACATTGGAGAAACATGTTAAGCACTTCTGGAATAGGGTTTTAGGTATAATGGAACTTAGCACTAATATTCAACTAAACAAATGTATCATCATAACTCACACACGTCTCATCCTTACTTCATGGCTTAAGCTAAGCATAAGGTAATCCTAGAGCATACATATAAGTGATTCAAAGATCCAACTAACTTAGGACAGATTTGCATAAATAATCACGAGTTTAATCAAGCAAATAAAAGAATCACATAGGCATATTAAAGAGGTAAACAAGTTTAAAAGTCATAAGTTAAGGCCTTAATGCTATGGTATCAGTCTGATTCTTAACACTTATAGGATCACACTCTATTAGAGTATAAGTTATTAAATGAATCATCATGAAATGCAAGTAATATTCAATACAAATTAGCATAAAATCCATAACAGAAATAACAGAGCATTAAAAAGGCTTGAAACGAGCTATTAAGAACATTAAGAAGTCTTAGGTCATTTCAAAGTTAACAGTAGACACAAATCATCATAATTCATATGCGTATCAACATCGTCGTTCAATAACTTAAATAAGTTCATGGTTGCAGAATCTACCTAAAATTCATTAACAAGCACATAAAAATGGCTAAAAGACATGAACACATTGTTAATAAGATATTCAACAAAAAATAGTAAAGCAATTCATATTCATGAATTTAAACTAGTCAAAGAAAAACAAGGTTGAGATGTTACTGACCTCCTTTGGGGATACAAACCAAACGAGACTTCAAATTGGTCTTTAGGAAGCCATGAGCTCAATGCTCTTAATCAGTAACACACTCAGAATCAGAGAGAAAAGAAAAGGCAGAAATTGACCAAGACTTGGACTTTAATTCTCTTGAACAACTATTAAATTCTCAGATACTAGTTATAGTTAGTAGGTGTATATTGTTGTGTGTTAGGTGAGGGCATTCAAAGCCCCAATTTATAGTCCTAAGGGTTCCAAATTCAAAAATCAATAGTGAAATGACTGAAGATAGATGATGATAGCGGAGAGGGTAAAATCAGAGTGAAATCAGAGTGAATCTGAGAGAGGAATGAACTAGACTCTTACTTGAGTGCACGGCAACCGTGGCAAGTGAAAATTTATAGAGTAAAGACCAGTCGTTTTGAGGACTTGAAGTTCATGTTTGTGTTCGAGTTCAGAGAACTCAAGATTCTGAAAACGTGTGATGAAATTGGAAGGTTCAGACCAAATTCACGGAAAGGGGAGCAAAGAGGACGAATCAAGGTTAAGATTCATGCCCTTTCACGATTTGGTGTAATGATTGGAACTGATTTTGGTCTGGGATTTAAGAGGAAATGAGAGAGGAAAGGGAAAGGGGGTGGCATAGTCAAATGAACGAATGAGTATGGTTAGGGGATTTTGGGGTTGTCCGTCTCTGGATAAGGTTGCGAGAATGAATCTGGGCCGTTGATCTTTTAGATCAACGGTACTGATATTTAGGGATTAAATTAGTTTTGTGGGGAATTTTCGTGGCCGTTCGATCCCTGTAATCCAATGCTCAAGATTAGATCTCTGTGCGCTTTAAAAATTAAAGAAGAAATAGAGTAAAATTATGGGCCGCTGATCTAAGAAATAGATGGCCTAGATTAATCTGTTTGTTTTGTGAGTATGGGAGACCGGTGACATGGCAGGGGCTGATTGGTCTAATGGTGATGACAAGGAATGCCAAAGTGGATAGGGGGGTTGTTGGACTGGGTATTTGTGGGCATGGTCTTGCACATTGGGCTGAAACTTATTTAAAAGATAGCCCACGTCTGTTTAATTAAAGAGTTTCAGTTATAGCCATTTACCCTTTTAACCCCTTTTCAAATTAAATTAGATAAACTTAAATATTTCTAATAAAATATAACAAAATTATAAATATCAAATATACTACTAATTATTGTAATTAATTATTTAGAAAATATTTTGCTTCTTAAATTATAACACTAATTTGAATTATTAACATAGTAACCTAATTAATTAGCAATTAAAAAATAATTCATTGAATTAACTATAAAGCCTATGTTATGTATATAAAAGGACGGTAAAATCTTATGAAAGAGGAGAATAATTTTTGCTTGCGAAGTAGAGAGAGGGTAAAAAACTTCAAACTCAACAAGTCATCCCCTATTTACAAGGTTTGGGGCACCGGAATCGAAATGGCTGGTCATGATTAGCACAAAGATCGAAACGGCAGAACTGATCAAGAGCCACGTCACCAACGACCTACAAAGAGTATGAAATATGTTATCTGTTCGACATTGTGAAAGTTGAAGTTTCAAAGTTCAATGATTTTGAATTGAGGTGTGATTCGTCGTTTCGATGTTATTATGCGTGTTTTGAGGTCTTGAGTAGGTCCGTTTGATGTTATAAGACTTGTTAGTATGTTTGGATGTGGTCCTGAGGGGCTCAGGTGGGTTTCGTATAGGTTTGGGTTATGTTGCGCTCGTTTTTCTTATGTTTCGACGCCGTTTCTTCAAGCATAAATGGTACTACATTGAACAAATGAGTTCCGATTTCTGTTTTGATTGAAGAATTAGATCCGTATCGTAATTACGGAGATATAGCAAAAAGAATCATCAAATTTGAATATCGTATGAGGATTTTATGGTCATTTTACTAAGAATTGGATTGCCATATTTTTCAGATTAATTACGAAATTGCCATTGACTGCGTGTTTAAAAATCTGCACTATTTCCAAATATTAAAACTAACATATCTCCTTCATATAAGGTCAAATGGAGTGATTCAAGAGCCTAACTTGACTACAATTTCACAAGAAATTCATTGGAGGTATCATAAGTGAATTTCGAGATCTTTTAGCACAAGAAACAAGGCAGAATAGTGTTGAAACGAGGGTTTTGTGCATTTAACATATTTTAAGTTGGGGAGTTTGGAATTGGACAATATTCGAGGCAATTTTCAGCATATTAATTGGATTTCGAGCCGTTCGGAAGTCGGTACGCGCGTGATGGCTTTCTTGGAGCATCGTTTGGCTTGCTCAGTGTCGGAATTGACTCGTTTAAGATAAGTAACTCTTCTAAACATAGTGCTGAGGGTACGAAACCCCGAATTATGTGTTATGTGATTGGTGTTGAGGTGACGCACATGCTAGGTGACGGGCGTGTGGGCGTGCACCTTGTGAATTGGGACTGTGTTGTTTCCAGGGCACTGAATAGTAGCCCTATTTTATTGATATCTATGTTTCTACCGTGTGATAAAATAAATGAGTTGTACATCATGCTAGATATCATGTTTAGGCCTTATGCGGATATTTTTGGGACCCATAGTGGTCGTTTCTGCTGTCATCTTTTAAATTCATTGATATTTCGTACTAAGTCACATCCATGCATTCATATCATATCTCAGTCTCAGTTGTTACTTATTGATACATCATATCGTTGTTCCAGGTCAGTTCGCATGAAATTGTGAGCCCGTGGGTGAGACTGGAGAGATTGATGAATAAGTGAAGCCGAGAGCCTGATTATGAGTGACAGTTATGGGATCGGGTTGTACGCCGCAGCATGTTTTATTGATTATTGAGTAAGGCCGAGGGCTTGATTGATTTATGTCATGATTGGCTTGTTATAGCGCTTGGGTCGTAGGAGCCCCTCCGGAGTCTGAACACCCACAATGGGCGCGGTTGATTATATTAAGGGATGGATCTTCCCTGGACATGGATCTTGTCCGAAGTATTTATATACTTGGAGATGGATCTTCTCAATGGGGCCGGATTGGCCTTCCACGGTACTGAGTGACTGATGGTCAGTGATGTATATATTCCAGGATGGATCTTCCCTGGGCAAAATGGGCCATATATAGTACCGAGTAGTTGAGTATGATGAGTGAAAAGTGTGATACAGTGCGGTTGAGTATTTTGAGAGTGTGAGTACATGATTCATCTATGAGATACATAGCTTTGGCATGGATATATGGCATATATGCATAGAAACGCATTTTTCCTCATGTTGTGCGGTATCACATTATTCATGACTTTTTCGTATTGGTATGTGGGCATAGAGTGGTAGTTCACACTTGTTATTTGGAAAGGAAATGAAGCATGTTTATTTATTGTGGAAAGGATCTTTCAGGAAAATTACAGTTTTCAAACTATCTCATCATTTTTTGATGATTTCGAGAAAGGATTTGGGTTTCCACTGATATTCTTGAAAAGCAGAACTATTTTTCGAAAAACTATGTAAAAGTTGAACATTTTCACCTCTGAGATTATTTCATTGTCCATATGCTCTGCGTTGTATGAACTGCTGTTGGTTATTTGTTTTGGACCCGGCTTATGTTCCAGCTCGTCACTGCTTTCAACCTGAGGTTAGGTTTGTTACTTTTTGAGTAAATGGGGTGGGTTGTACTTATACTGCACTTCCTGCACTTTGCGTGCAGATCTCGGATGTCGATGTTACTGTGTTCAATGGTTGCTGGATTTGGAGGCGTACCTGCATTCCTAACATAGCTGCCTCTTTTTCACGGTAGCCTTAGATTCTAAAACTCTATTTATGTACTTTTCAAACAAAAGATGTACTCTTTTCTGTCACGACCCCAAACCGGCCCGGTCGTGATGGCGCCTCTTGTGAAGACAAGGCCTGCCGACACAACACTCACACTAACCCCTTAAGCATTAAGAGTCATTTTTAAGCCTTTAATTAAACAACATTTCATAATGACTTCTGAAATAACAGTGCGGAATAAAATACAAGCTCGACATCAGGGTGTCACTAGCCATGAGCATCTATCAAGGTCTGAATACAACAAGAAGTCTAATATAATGTACTAAATACAGTAATAGTAATGTGAGGAAGGGAGCGGTGCTGCGAACGTCATGCAGCCACCTGCTAACTCTGATGACTCCGCGTCTGAACAAATCAACACCCGCTACCGGGTTCCGATATACCTGAATCTGTACACGAGGTGCAGGGAGTAATGTGAGTACTCCGACCCAGTAAGTAATAAGAGTAAATAAAGACTGAGCAGTAGGAAACAATGAATCAACATTCACGTTAGGCTCAATAAACACAACCGGCTTTCAAATCATAATACGAGTCAACCTTCCCTTTTAAAATCCAGCTTTTAGTAAAAACCATTTTGAAATACTTTCCAGCAGTTTCAGTAGGGGTGCAATAGTATTACAAATAACAATAGAGATTAAAGCCATAATCGGCCCCTCGGGCTAAGCATAGTTCGTAAAACAGCCCATCAGGCAAAACAGTAATCATAAACACTTCATAACTTAAAAATCTCGGTGGAAATATCCAATTGCCAAATCAGTGATAAATTCCTGAACATCTCATAAACCCCAGTTTAAATAAAAGTTGTTTTAAAAAATTTGTTCAACTTTCCGATGGAGGCTCAATATAAAGATGAGTGAAAACAGTCAATAAATCAACATATTCGATAGAAACTCACTTTAAAGAGGAGTGAAATCAATAAGCTCATAAACAGGCCTCTCAGGCAACATCACTCATATGCATGTATATATATCTATCGCCCCTCGGGCTAGCCTCTTTGTCACTCGTGACTCAACCCTTACCAATCAGTACTCGTACTCAGCATTCACGCTCAATAGGCATCATATAGTAACCGTTGCGACGCGCACCCCGATCCATATACCACTGCGGTGTGCAGCTCGATCCATTTACTTCGTCGACGGTGCTCACTGGGGGTGTGCAGACTCCGGGAGGGGCCCCTTACGGCCCAAGCGCAATATTGCTGCGGCGTGCAGCCCGATCCAATATATATATTGCTGCGGCGTGCAATTCGATCCATATAAGCATTGCTGCAGCGTGCAGCCCGATCCATAGATATATAATCCTCACAACTAGGCCCTCGGCCTTTCTCAGTCATTATTATCACCATCAGACTCTCAGTCTATCTTAGTCGTCGATCTCACAATCAGACCCTCGGTCTATATCAGTAAAACATGGAACTCAGCCCAAAACAGTTTTCCACATTTTTTTTAGCATATAATGATAAAGCCAGGTTTGAGAAATAAATAGGTAAAACATGACTGAGGATATACTTTCAAACAAATAGAGTGAGGAAAAATCGTTCAAATGCCCCTAAGGGTCTCAGTAAGTCGGCACAAGGCCCCAAACATGGCATACAGCCCAATGTATAATAACATCAAATAGTTAACTATCAATTACTCATTAAATTAGTCATTCGGGATGGACTAGGTCACAAATCCCCAGCGGTGCTCTACCCCACGCTCGTCATCTAGCGTGTAAGTCACCTCAAAGTAATACAACGATGTGTAATCTGGGGTTTCAAACCCTCAGGACAGCATTTACAATCATTACTTACCTCGAACCGGCGAAATCTCTAGCTCGCGACGCCCTTGCCCCTCGAATCGGCCTCCACGCGCGTCGAATCTATCCATAAGTCAGAAAGAATACATCACAATATGCTAAGGGAACAAAGCCCAAGCGAAAACAATCAATAACGGGCACAAATCCCGAAATTACAAAAACTCGAGCCCCGGGCCCACTTCTCGAAACTCAAAAATTTTTACATCAACGGGTTACTTATCTCGCCACGAGTTCATACATATCAAAAACTCCAAAATCCGAGCTCAAATACTCCCTCAAATCCCAATTTAAAATTTAAAAACCCAAGCCCTAGTTCTTCCCCTTTTAGCTAAGATTCCATGAATTTCTAGGTTAATTCCACAATTAAATGAAGTTTTAAGACCAAGATTCTTACCTCAATTTGATTCCTCTTGAATCCCTCTTTCATCTCCTCCAAACATTTCCAAAAACGAGCAGCCATGGGTGAAAATAGACCCAAAATCGCGGACAAGGTGACTTAAAAACATTCCGCCCAGCAACAATTTTCCTTCTATGCGATCGCGGCCCTAGGCTCGCAATCGCGAAGCAAAAATTCTCCAGGTCTCCAAGTTGGCCTATGCGAATGCGGCCAACATAATGCGATCGCAAAGCTTTACTTTCCAAACCTATGCGAACGCATTCCATTTGATGCGAACGCGAAGAACATAATATGCTGGCTCCCAGATCCTCTTATGCGAACGCGGAGGGACCCCTGCGAACGCGAAGCTTCACCTGATAACCCTCTGCGATCGCGAACACCCACTGCGAACACGATGAACAATTTTCCTCCCTCCCCATTTTCCTCTACGCGACCGCGACACCACCCCGGCGATCGCGATGACCAAAATCTCTGCAACACCATAACTGGAAAATCTGCAACTTCCAAATGCCAAAGTTGGTCCGTTTGACCATCCGAAATTACCCCGAGGCCCTCGGGACCTCAACCAAAAGTGCCAAACCATCCTAAAACATCATCCAAACTCGTTCCAATCATCAAAACACATCAAACAATACTAAAATCATCAATTCTCATCGAATCCAAGCCTAAGTTCTTAGCTTATGAAACTTCCGAAACACGCATTCGATCAAAAACCCGACCAAACCACCTCCGAATGACCTGAAATTTTGCACACACCTCTCGAATCACATAACGAAGCTTCAGCAACTCTCGGAATTCCATTCCGACCCTCGGATCAAAATCTCACCTATCAACCGGAATTCACCAAAATACTAACTTCGCCAATTCAAGCCTACTTCTACACCGGACCTCCAAAACCACATCCGATCACAATCCTAAGTCACAAATCACCTCCCGAAACTAACTGGACCCTCGGAACTCACATCCGAGCCCTCCAACTCATAAGTCAATATCCGGTTGACTTTTTGATAAGTTAGGATTTTAACATGATTATACCCCTACTTGCTATTGCTTTTGTTATGAATTGCTACAAAATAGTCCCAAAATGCTTACAAGTTGTGCTTGATTGCAGGTTTGAGCGACAAGATTACAAATCTCAAAGATCGGCTCAAAACGGAGTGAAACCTGCCAAGTGTCAAAGACCAAGTGAAGTGGGGAACAAGAAGACCTAGCGCGGACCGCACTATTTTGCTATGCGGCCGCGCTAGGAGAGTCAGAGACTGGTTCATTCAAGGGCATCCTGCGCGGTCCGCGCTCCTCTTTACGCGGTCCGCGCTTGTGAAGTTCAGAGGCTTGCAAATTCAGGGAAAAGTCCCACGCGGCCGCGCTACAAATCAGTGCGGTCCGCATGGATGAGATTCAGAGAGATGGTGTTTTTGCCAAAGTACTGCCACGCGGCCGCGCTCCATTTATACCCGGTCCGGGCCCGTCTTCAAACGCGGCCGCGCTACATTTCTGCGCGGTCCGCAGTCCCAACTTCAGAGAACAGAGTTCAAGAGTCCAAGAGCCAACGCGGTCGCACTCCCTATTTGCGCGGTCCGCGCTGACCCCGTAGGAGCATTTTTGTCCAGATTTTCTAGCTCGGTATAAATAGATCTTTTTAACATTTTAGGTCATGTTTGAGCTGCTGAACAAGAGCTGCGCTCGTGAGAAGTATTTTGTAGCCTATTTTGGCATTTTTACTCTTGAATATCATAGATTTTAAGTAGTAATCAATTATTATGTTCATTTCATCATCTATTTCTACTGTTTCTTCTCTAACTATGTCTAGCTAAACCCATTAGCTAGGGTTGTGGCTCAACCCTAGTGTGGGTAATTGATGGGTGTTGCCATCTAAGGTTAGGATGATATTGGGTGTTTGCTATTTGGGTTAATTTTAGGTTTTGATTTAGAATTGGTGGTTGCAAACACTGGTTTTAGCTTTGTGGGTTTAACTCTTCTTGAGAAAGAGAGTCCATGACCCCAAAATTGACCCAACAAGGAATTGGGATGGACCCATGAGGAATGGTAGTCCCAATTAACGGGTTAAATCTCGAGAGAGTAATCACCCTACTTGAACCCTAGTTGCTTGGTCTAATTGGCCTACCCAATTGGTCTCGAGAGAGTCAATTGGGCAAATTCACTCTCTCTACCGAGAGGTGTGAGAGTGGGTACAATTGTGCAACGGTTATAGCATAAGCCCCAAGTATATCATCTTATCCTTAGTATCATCTACTCGTTGGTTAACCACCTAGGCAACACCACGACCCTAGTCCCTTTCTCTATATTAATTACAACTTAGCAATATCTCCATAGCATAATTTAGCTTCATCTATTAGTCTTAAAGTAGAAGATATAAAAATCAAAACAAAAAATGTTAGAAGTGATATTAGAAGCACAACCGCAACTCTAGGCTAAACCGATATTATAACTCCTTTACTAGCTCCCTGTGGAATTTCGACCCCGATCCACTATTCGGGTATTAGTTATTGCTACCCACTCTTCCTACCATTGTGTAGTGTTGAGACGGCTGCGATCAACTTCTTGGCGCCGTTGTCGGGGAGCTTACGGTGTTGTCTATCGGTTTAGTTAGTTTTGTGTTTTGCTTCTCTTTCCTTCTTGTTTACTAATTCTATTTGTGTCAATCATTCAAGTACTATGGCTCTCAATGCAAACGACCCTCTTGGCAACGTGAACGTGAGGGATGAGGTAGATGATCTTGAGCCCGAAGAGGTTATACCACCTCAAGTTCCACGTAGAGGCCGTCCGGCCAACGCAAATGACAACAATCCTATTCCAGACCCTCCTCCGCCACCGCCAAGAGCAGTCCCAAGAGTTCTTCCTAATCAAGGGTATGCGAGTGCCATTGTTCCTCCCCGAATCCGGGCGGGGAACTTTCAAATCACAAATGTCATGTTGACCCTACTCGAGCAAAGAGGATATTTTACGGGCGCCTCCGACCAAAATGCATACAAGCACTTGAAGGGGTTCGTAGATACTTGCTGGGGCAGCAAACAAACAAACGTGTCAGAGGATGCGTTGAGATTGAGGCTTTTCCCGTTTTCTCTTCGGGGTAAAGCGTTGGACTGGTTAGAAAGGTTACCAAATCATTCTATCACCACATGGGATGAATTGGCGGACAAATTTATTACCAAGTTCTTTTCTCCAAGTCATATGGCGGCTCTTAGGGATGAAATTCTAGCTTTCAAGCAAATTCCAACGGAACCATTGCACGATATCTGGGAACGATATAGAACAATGGTGAAGGAGTGCCCTAACAATGACATGACTGAGGCGATGATCCAGCAGACTTTTTATAGGGGCATTAACACCACGAATCAGTGCATTGGGAATCAATTGGCCGGTGGGAACTTTATGAAACTTTCTTACCAAGAGGCATGTGATGTACTTGATGAAATGGCCGACACCTCTTCGGCATGGCAAAGCCGAGCGAATGTACCCCAAGGTGACCCCACGGTCATCCATTTGCACAAGGAGTTGAATGACCATGGCCAAGCTATTGCCGAACTTACAACAACAATGAATCAGTTGGCGAAGGCGCAATTGCAACAAGTACAAAATCCGCGCCAAGTCAATGCAATGGAGAATGTTTCTATGCTAAAAAGGAGGCAAAAAGGGCAACAACAACCTCAAGGTAATGGTGAGCAATTTGATAACAACAATGATGGTGGTGGTTATTCGAACGAGTGTTATGATGATCAAAGTGAGGAATGCCAATATGTCAATAACTACCAAGGAAATAGAGGAAATCAAGGGAATCAACAATGGCGCCCCCAAGGCAATTGGGGCAATCAACAAGGAGGCGGAAATTGGAATAACAATAATCAACAACAAGGTGGTAACAATTGGAACAATAACAATCAGAACAACAATTGGGGTAATCAAGGTAATAACCAAGGCAATTGGAACGGGAACAACAACAATTGGAGCAACTACAATGGCAATCAAGGAGGGTGGAATAATGGTGGTAGGGGGCAAAGCTTGCAAAAGCCCCCCATGTTCCAACAACCAAACAAACCACCCCCTTGCAGTCGCAAGGGCCTAGTTCTTCCGGGAGTAATATGGGACGGATAGAGATGATGTTCGAGCAGATGATGAAAAAGAACCAAGATTCTGACGCACAATTGGCTTCACATAACACATCCATCCGGAACCTAGAGGTGCAAATAGGACAAATTTCTCAAGCTTTGAATACACGACCTAAGGGTGCGCTACCAAGTGACACGGTAGTGAACCCGAAGGGAGGTAACAATCATGTGATGGCAGTTACAACTAGAAGCGGAAGAGGCGGTGATGTGCAAGCCTCAAATGAAAATCAAGTGGTAAATGATGAAATTGAGTCCAAGAAGATGAGGAGCCTTTGAGTGATGAAAATGTGGTTGAACAAATGTGACAAGGAAGTGAGGATAGATATTGATGAGGCCGAGGTAGAAACTCAAGAGGCCGCGAACCCATCTAGGGAACACATAATTGATATACCCGAACCGGCGGTGCCAAAAGCCAAGGCACCCGTGCCTAGACCACCCCCACCTTACCCGCAAAGATTAGCAAAGCAAAAGAAGACAACCAGTTCAAAAAATTCATAGAAATGATAAAAAGCCTCACAATAAATGTCCTTTAGTGGAGGCACTCGAAAAAATGCCTGGTTACGCAAAGTTCATGAAGGATTTAGTCACCAAGAAGCGTTCTATAGAGTGTGAAACAATAAAATGACACACCAAGTGAGTGCGATTATGCATTCTATGGCCCCAAAACTCGACGACCCAGGAGCTTTCACTATCCCGTGCACTATCGGGAGTGCAGAGTTTGCTAAAGCCCTATGTGACTTGGGGGCTAGCATCAATTTGATGCCGTACGTCTTCAAGACTTTGGGAATTGGGCAACCTAGGCCAACCTCAATGAGACTTCAAATGGCGGACTGGTCGATGAAGAGGCCGTTGGGAATAATTGACGACGTGCTTGTCCGGGTGGACAAATTTATATTGCCGGCCGACTTTGTCATATTGGACTATGAAGTGGATTTCGAAGTGCCTATTATTCTTGGGAGACCTTTCCTAGCTACGGGGAAGGCTTTGGCTGATGTTGAAGCTGGTGAATTGACATTTCGAGTGGGTGATGAAAAGGTGGTATTTCATGTTTGCAAATCAATGAGGCAACCCAACAGCACAGAAGTATGTTCACTTGTAGACATTGTCACATCTGTGGTAGTGGATGACACAAGTTCTATGATGAATGTTGAAGACCCCCTTGAGGCCGTATTTCTTGGCATGGATGTGGAAGATGATGCTACCACGGTGGAGTGCGTGAATTCATTGCATGGTATGGGTTCATATTCATATGAGCCTTGGAAGTTATCTTTGGATCTTGAAAACCGCAAAACTCCACCAACTAAACCATCCATTGAGGAACCACCGGTGTTGGAGTTGAAACCACTTCCTCCACACCTCAGGTATGAATTCTTGGGCTCTAATTCTACTCTTCCAGTTATTCTTTCTTCTTGCCTTACTAACTTGCAGGTTGAGGCCACTTTGGAAGTGCTTCAAAAGCGGAAAAGGGCAATAGGATGGACCTTGGCGGATATTAGGGGAATAAGCCCCGCATTTTGCATGCATAAGATCATCTTGGAGGAGGATGCAAGGCCATCTCTTGAACATCAAAGGAGACTCAACGAGGCAATGCAAGAAGTGGTAAAGAAAGAGGTTATCAAGTGGCTAGACGCCGGTGTGGTTTATCAATCTGACAGTTCGTGGACTTCTCCGGTCCAATGTGTGCCAAAGAAAGGGGGATGACGGTGGTGCCCAATGGCAACAATGAGCTTATTCCCACTCGAACCATTACCGGGTGGAGAGTTTGTATGGACTACCGGAAGCTCAACAAAGTGACCCGCAAGGATCATTTTCCCTTGCCATTCCTCGACCAAATGCTTGATCGCCTCGCGGGGAGAGCATTCTATTGTTTCTTGGATGGATACTCGGGCTACAATCAAATTTTAATAGCCCCGGAGGACCAAGAGAAGACTACTTTTACATGCCCCTATGGAACATTTGCTTTCTCACGGATGCCGTTCGAATTGTGCAATGCTCCGGAGACCTTCCAACGATGCATGATGGCTATTTTCACCGATATGGTGGAAAACATATTGGAGGTCTTTATGGACGACTTTAGTGTGGTTGGTGACTCTTTTGATGCATGTTTGGTGAATCTGGATAGAGTTTTGGCTCGCTGTGAAGAAACTAACCTAGTTCTCAATTGGGAGAAATGCCATTTTATGGTGGAAGAAGGTATAGTGCTGGGCCACAAGATTTCAAAAAATGGGATTGAGGTTGATAAGGCAAAAATCGAGGTGATTTCTAGACTCCCTCCCCCTACTTCTGTCAAAGGGGTGAGGAGTTTTCTTGGTCACGCCGGGTTCTACCGGAGGTTTATCAAAGACTTCTCGAGGGTTGTGAATCCATTGTGCAAGCTACTAGAGAAAGATGCCAAGTTCGTTTTTGATGAAAAATGCATGGAGGCTTTTGAGCTCTTAAAACACAAGTTGACCACTACCCCTATCATAACCGCGCCTAATTGGAGTTTGCCCTTTGAATTGATGTGTGATGCTAGTGATGTAGCATTGGGGGCGGTGTTGGGTCAACGGGTTAACAAAATATTCCATCCCGTGTATTATGCAAGTAAGACTATGAATGAGGCTCAACAGAACTACACGGTGACGGAGAAGGAGCTATTGGCCATTGTATTTGCCATGGAGAAATTTCGGCCCTATCTTATGGGGGCCAAGGTGATTGTGCACACGGACCATGCAGCCCTTCAATATCTAATGACCAAAAAGGATTCCAAAGCAAGATTGATGAGATGGGTGTTGCTTCTTCAAGAATTTGACTTAGAGATAGTGGATCGGAGGGGAAGTGAGAAACAAGTTGCGGACCATTTGTCCCAGCTAGAGGTAGAAGGGAGGCCATGTGATGGTCTCGTGATAAATGATGCATTCCCCGACGAGCAACATCTTTCTATGTCAATGTGTGACATGCCATGGTTTGCGGACATCGCCAACTTCATTGTGACTGGAACTGCCCCGTTTGAGCTCTCTTCCAACCAAAAGAAGAAACTCAAACGGGATAGTTTGGATTTTTATTGGGATGATCCATACTTGTTCAAAATTTGCACGGATGGAGTAATAAGAAGATGTGTCCCGGAAGGTGAACAGTTGAGCATATTGGAGGCTTGTCACTCCTCTCCCTATGGTGGCCATCACGGAGGGGTGAGGACGACTTTGAAGGTTTTGAGTTGCGGTTTCTATTGGCCAACGTTGTTTAAAGATGCTACTGATTTGGTGAAGAGATGTGATGCATGCCAAAGGGCCGGCGGAATTTCAAAACGGGATGAGATGCCTCTCAACACGATTCTCGAGGTGGATATTTTTTATGTTTGGGGCATCGATTTCATGGGTTCGTTCGTGAGCTCTTGTGGTAACACTTATATTCTCGTGGTGGTGGATTATGTCTCAAAGTGGGTGGAAGCCGTGGCTTTACCCAACAATGAAGCCCGAAGT
>NW_017672516.1:110309-137373 GCF_001879085.1 Nicotiana attenuata
AATGTTTTTACACGTTGACGTAGGTCTTCTTCCATATCGGATAAACTCATTATGGATAATCACTAGGTTATACTAGTTGTTGATTACTTGTATTTATTTACTCTCCATCTGAGTATGCATGTTGGTTCAATGGGACTAATATATGTTGAATCTTGATATTCACTTGACTTAAATTAACAATTTACTCTCCATCTGAGTATGACCTGTTTAAATTTAAGGAGTGAATAATATGTTATTATATGTGTATATTACAAGAATAGCTCTTTTTCCATCGAAATTTGTTGTTCAAGGTGCATAGATTATATATATGTAGTGTGTTTTGAATCTTAATATTTAAATAATACATGACTGATTTTGATCTATTTAATTAATTGTCTCCCAGATTAACAATGACTGCTTTCAATCCCCTTTCTGCTATTCTTTCTCAAAACAAACTTGAGGGTCCGAATTATGTTGATTGGAAACGAAACTTGGACATTGTCCTAATTGCTGAAGAGTACAAATTTTTGCTCGATGAGGTGTGTCCAGAGAAACCTGGAGATGATGCTACGGATGATGAACAAAAGGCTTACCACAAATGGGTAAAGGCTGATGAGATGGCGTGGTGTTACATTCTGGCATCCATGTCAAATATTCTGCAACATCAGCATCAGTCAATGGAGTCTACTTATGACATTCTGGAAAATCTCAAAGAAATATTTGGAGATCAGAATCGTGCGGCTAAGCAGACTGCCATGAAAGCTCTTCTGAATACCAAAATGGTTGAAGGTTCATCGGTTAGGGACCATGTTCTGAAGATGATGAGTCTTCTGAATGAATTTGAGGTCCTAGGAGCTAACATTGATAAGGATACGCAGGTTGAAATGATCCTCCAGACTCTACCTGACAGTTTTCAGCAGTTTCGCCTGAATTATAATATGAACACAATGGATTTGTCACTTGCGAAATTGCTGAATGAGCTGCAGTCAGCAGAGACTATTATCGAGTCACAAGCTCTTCCTGTGGCATTGAATTTTGAGGCAGGTGCTTCTTCTAAGCCAAGAGGCGGGCAGAAGAAGAAAAAGGCTCAAAAACCCTCTGTGGTGGTGCAACTGCTGGTGTGAAAAAGGCTAAGGGCAAGTGTTATCACTACAAGAAACCTAGGAATCATAAGAAGTAGTGTCCAACTTATCTAGCCAAGCTAAAAAATAAACCAGATGATTTACATCTACTTGTCGTTGAAACTCTTTTAGCGGCTGTTTCTACCATGTCATGGTGTATAGATTCGGGAGCCACTAATCATGTCTTCACTTATTTGCAGGGGTTTCAGGTAATGCTGCGGCTAAGTAGAGGAGAAATCAATGTTTATCAAGCAGATGGTTTGCAGCCCCAACTTTAGCATTAGGAAATATTAGTATTTCGTTTGGTAGTGGTAGAGTTTTAGCTTTAAAGGACACATTATATGTACCTTCCACTTGAAGGAATTTAATTTCGGTTTCTAGCGCTATGAGAGATGGTTATGACATTGATAAATGTGTTATTACTCATGATAAACATTATCTTTCTTCGGCTACATTGATTAATGGTATTTTTGTTGTTGAATCTATTCCTAAACCGTTGCAACTTAAAGAACTGAATTATGTTGATTTACCAAATAAGAGAAAACGCTCTTCTGAATTGAGTGAAACATATTTATAGCACTTGCATTTGGGTCATATAAATCTAAATAAAATTTCAAGGTTGCTCAAGGATGGACCTTTAAGTTTATTGAAAGTGGAGGCACTACCAACTTGTGAATCATGTTTAGAGGAAAAATGACAAAATGAAATTTCCCCTCAAAAGGAAATCGAGCAAGTGATAAATTAGAGTTAATTCATTCTGATTTGTGTGGTCCAATGAATGTCAGCGCAAGAGGTGGTTTTGAGTATTTTGTGACTTTCATAGATGATTACTCAAAATATAGATATATTTATTTGTTGCGTCGAAAGTCTGAATGTTTTGAAAAGTTCAAAGAATTTAAAACTGAGAGTGAAAAGCGACATAATAAATATATCAAGACAATACGATATGATCGTGGTGGGGAGTACCTCTCTGCGGAATCCATTAGTTATTTATCAGAATGTGGAATTACATCTCAATTATCTGCACCCCACAACAAAATGGTGTGGCTGAAAGAAGAAATAGGACTCTTATAGAAGCGGTTAGATAAATGATGAGTTATTCCAATTTGCCTTCGTCATTTTAGGGACATGCCTTAGAAACAGCGAATTACGTTCTGAATTTAGTTCCCTCAAAGTGTACCTTTGATCCCTACAGAATTGTGGACTGGGCGCAAGCCTAGTCTGCGGCATATTCGAGTTTGGGGTTGTCCGGCACATGTGCTGAAAGGGAAAACATATAAATTGGAGGCAAGAACGGATGTATGCGTGTTTGTAGGTTATCCAAAAGGGACGAAAGGTGGTTTATTCAATTGTCCTAAAGAGAAGAAGGTAATGTTAGCACAAATGCTAAGTTCTTGAAGAGGACATTTGATGAACCATGTCCTAGAAGTAAACTCGTTTTACAAGAACTAAGCAAAGGAATGGGAACTCAGTCATCTGAAAAACAAAACGACCAGATGCAAAACCCGAAAGTCGATTTTGACATACCATTGCATTTTAGTAGTGGGAGAAATGTCAATAAACTTGATCTCCCGCAAGAACAAGTGCCCGAAGTCATACTACCACAAAGTAGTGGGAGTTATGTTGAGCAGACTGCACAACAGGAAGAACTCGTTGATATCCCTATGGATAGCATGAAGACTCGGGTTCCTGGTGATGATGTGGTTCAACCACAAAATCAAAATGGTGTAGTTGCAACTGATGTAGTACGTAGTCTTACTGGGAGAGAAATAAGACAGCCAATTCGTTATACGCTCTTGGGAGAATCATATGATAGGATCCCTGAGGAGCCTACTTCCGAACCTGTCAATTACGACCAAGCACTACATGATAAAGATGCTGATAAGTGGGTTGTTGCTATGAAATCAGAGATGGAGTCTATGTACTCTAATCAAGTCTGGGATCTTGTAGAACCAGCTGATAGGGTTTGATCACGCCCAACTATGCCTTATAAAAAGGACTAAGCGGACGTTGCAAATATAACCTGAGTATTTAGCCCAGAGTCGAACCCACAAGGAATTAACCTATCAATTACTCTCGTTATACTTACAAAATTCTACGTAATCAACTTCCCAAACTTTCTGAATAACAATTAAGGATGTTTCTACTAACTAAGAATGAATGTAAATAAGCAACTGAAAACTAACTATGATTAAGTTGTAAACAATTAAGAGGAGGTCCTAAGGTTATGATTTCCCCTATTGATGGAATCCCTTCCTGTATGTTTCACATAGAATTGCCTAATCGTCTCACACCCCATTTCACACATGGTCCAACCTTAACACCACCATAATATCCTCCAAAATCACATACTAAGTGAAGCTACACTCCACCAATCTTACCACCCACAAACACTACAACATACATTACCAATTCTACTACTCAAAAAAGAAAAAAAAACAACTACATAAATGCAAATTCAAAAAATACACGAGAGAGGAAAAATGGAACAATGAACTCATACCCGTAGTGAGAGATTGTGGGTAGAAGAGAAGAAAAGTAAAGGGGAATGTGGCTTGAGACTTGGGAAAGTGAGGTGGGGAATTTTGAAGAGGATGGGAGTTGAAGAAGAGGGGGTTAGGGTTGGGGATTTGCGTTTGATTTGGTGGAATGGGTGGGGAGATTTGGGACTGAAGAGGGGGGGGGGGTAATTTAGGCTAAAGTAAAAAAAAATTAACATAGAAAAAAAATACAACACAAAACTCATCAGATTTGGGCGGGTCTAGCGTGGTCGTAGCGCGGTACGAGCGCAGCCGCGCTAGACCAGGAAGAACACAAGCCCATATGCGCGGCTAGTAGCGCGGCTACTAGCGCGATCGCACTAGTAGCGCGGCCAGTAGCACGGGCACGCTAGTATTTTTGGGCTGAGGCAGAATACTTGCCCATATGCGCGGCCACTAGCGCGGGCGCGCTCCTGGGCGTAATTTTTTTTCCATATTTTTCACCTGTTCTTACCACTTCCGATGGCCTTATCACCCGCCCATTGTCACTGCATTGGTTAGTACATCCCAAAAATCATAATTAACAACTACTACTATTGTTGGGTTGCCTCCCAACCAGCGCCTTAGTTAATGTCGTGGCACGACGATTACAACAATTCAATGGGTTGCCTCCCATGCAGTGCCTGATTTAACGTCGCGGCACGACGCAGACAAGCGCATTTAAGGCTCGCTCGACCTCTGAGGTTCAGTCAGGTGGATCTCTGACACTTCCTTTCATTCATTCATGCCTACGTATAATTTCAATCTCTGCCCATTGACTCTAAATGTGTGAGAATCTTTCTCTGAGGCAATCTCCACAGCCCCTGAAGGGAATACTTCGACCACTCGAAATGGGCCAGACTATCGTGACTTGAGTTTACCCGGGAATAGCCTTAATCTGGAGTTGTAGAGCTTGACGAGTTCCTATATCTAGCTTTTTCGCCCAATCAGTTCTTGTGGCGTTTACTGTCTTGGTCAATACACTCTTTATCTCTCTATTAGACACTTCCACCTGTCCACTTGTCTGCGGATGATACGGTGTTGCCACCTTGTGACGCACATCACACTTCGCTAGCAACTTCTCAAATGCTCGATTACAGAAGTGGGTGCCTCCGTCACTGATAATAGCTCTCGGTGTCAACGGGTGAATATGTTCTTCTTCAAAAACCCCACCACTACTCTTGCATCATTAGTGGGAAATGCTGCAGCTTCTACCCATTTGGACACATAATCTACAGCAACAAGTATGTACTTATTGCCAAAGGAGCTGACGAAGGGTCCCATGAAGTCAATTCCCTAGACATCAAACACTTCCACCTCTTGAATCGGGTTCATGGGCATCTCATGGCGACGGGAAATGTTCCCGGTTTGCTGACATTCATTGCAGCCCTTCACCCATTGGTGTGCATCTTTAAAGTTGGCCAAAAGAAACCGGCCTCTAGCACTTTCGCGGCTGTCCTGACTCCTCCAAAATGTCCTCCATACACCGATGCATGACATGCCTGCAAAACAGAAGATTGTTCTATCTCGGGGACACACCTCCGGATCATATTGTCAACACATATTCGAAATAGATAAGGTTCATCCCAATAATACATGCGACAGTCACGATAAAACTTTTTCTTTTGTACAGAGGAAAGATCATAAGAAACTATACCGCACGCCAGGTAGTCTGCAAAGTCTGCATACCATGGCACTTCCTCAAGACTTGTAGCGAGAAGTTGCTCGTCTGGAAAGGTTTCCGGAATGTCCTCAACCTCATCTGAATTTTCAGCTCCCTCAAGTCGTGATAGATGGTCAGCGACTTGATTTTCTGTGCCCTTACGGTCACGAATTTCGAGGTCGAACTCTTGCAGTAACAACACCCAACGAATCAGGCGTGGTTTCGACTCCTTCTTCTCAATCAAGTACCTGAGAGCTGCATGATCAGTGTATACAATTACCTTAGAGCCGATCAGGTATGATCTGAATTTATCAAAAGCAAACACCACAGCCAACATCTCCTTCTCAGTCACAGTGTAGTTCAGCTGGGCTCCACTCAGCGTTCTACTGGCATAGTAGATTGGATGCATTAGTTTGTCTTTCCGCTGTCCCAGCACTGCCCCCACTGCGTAGTCACTGGCGTCACACATGAGTTCAAATGGCTGCTCCCAGTCGGGGGCAACAATGATGGGTGCTGTGACTAGCCTCTTTTTCAGCTCCTCGAATGCTACCCTGCAATCATCAGAAAACAAGAAGGGGTGATCTTTTTCTAACAACTTACAGAGAGGGTTGGCAATTTTTGAAAAGTCTCTTATGAATCTCCGGTAAAAACCGGCATGCCCGAGGAAGCTCCTGATTGCCTTGACTGAAGTTGGAGGTGGCAGCTTTGCTATCACGTCAACTTTAGCGCGATCCACCTCAATTCCTTTACTTGACACCCGGTGCCCCAAGACTATACCCTCTTGTACCATGAAATGGCACTTCTCCCAATTAAGAACCAGGTTAGTCTCAATACACCGTTTCAGTACACGAGTCAGATTTATAAGGCACTCATCGAATGAGTTCCCCACCACTAAGAAGTCATCTATGAATACCTCCATTATGTCCTCTACCATGTCAGTGAATATGACCATCATGCATCTTTGGAATGTGGCGGGTGCATTGCATAGGCCAAATGGCATCCTCCGAAAGGCATAAATGCCATAAGGGCAAGTGAAGGAGGTTTTTTCTCTATCCACAGGTGCAATAAAGATTTGATTGTACCTTGAGTACCCATCCAGAAAACAGGAGTGAGACCACCCTGCCAATCTGTCTAGCAACTGATCAATAAAGGGAAGTGGGAAGTGGTCTTTCCGGGTGGCCAGGTTTAATTTTCTGTAGTCCATGTAAATTCTCCAGCCCGTGACGGTTCTCGTAGAGATAAGTTCATTTTTATCATTTTTAACCACCGTCATGCCACCCTTCTTAGGCACACATTGCACCGCGCTAACCCAGCTGCTGTCAGAGATTGGGAAAATAATTCCTGCATCCAACCACTTTATCACTTCTTTCTTCACCACTTCCTTCATGTTGGGGTTCAACCTACGTTGGTGTTCCTTGGATGGTTTGTGTCCCTCTTCCAGCAGAACCTTATGCATACAATAGGCGGGGCTGATCCCCTTAATGTCTGCCATGGTCCACCCAATGGTAGTCTTACACTCCTTGAGTACCTGCAAGAGTTGTTGTGCCTGCACTTCTAACAAACTGGATGAGATAATAACAGGTAATGTGGAGTCAGGTCCAAGGAACTCATACCTGAGATGGGTGGGCAGTGGCTTCAATTCCAGCTTTGGTGGTTCTTCAATGGATGGCTTGGCTGGAGGAGTTTCTCTATTTTCTAAGTGCAAGGGCTCAAATTCAAGAGTTCTATCCCAGAACCCTCTGCCCTCTAACGCCAACATCCATTCTGCCAGTTCTTCTCCATTCACCCCATCTAAATTCACCAGACATGCAGCAAGAGAGTCCTCTATAGTCAGTATCTCATCATCAATTTCTACAATTACATCCACGGCATCAATAAGAGAGCAATTGGCGAATTCACTTGGTCGCCTCATAGATTTTTGCACATTGAATGTTATCTCTTCATCGTTCAATCTCATCTTGAGCTCTCCAGTCACAATCAATGAGAGCTCTCCCAGTGGCCAAGAACAGCCTTCTCAAAATTATGGGAATTTCTTCATCTACCTTGCAGTCTAAGATCACAAAATCTGCAGGGAACACAAATTTCCCTACCTGAATCAACACATCATCCAGGATACCAGAGGGTCTTTTTACGGTCCTGTCAGCCAGCTGCAACAACATAGAAGTGGGTCTAGCTCTTTCAATCCCCAACCTCTTATAGATCGCTAGGGGCATAAGATTTATGCTTGCCCCTAAATCACAAAGTGCTTTGGCGAAAGCAAAGTTATCAATAGTGCAGGGAATTGTAAAGCTCCCTGGGTCAGATAGCTTCTCAGTAATTGGTCTAGTCACCACTGTACTGCATGTCTGAGTAAGAGTCACCGTGGCCAAGTCTTGGAAATCAAATTTCCGGGATATCAAGTCCTTCATCATTTTTGCATACCTAGACATCTCTTTCAAAGCATCTATCAATGGAATATTTACCTGGATGTTTTTTAGCATCTCCAAGAATTTCTTGTATTGCTCCTCTTTTTGGTACTTAGCCAGCCTCTGAGGGAATGGTGCGTGAGGTCTCTTCTTCCCAATGATTTGGGATTGCTCTTTATCTACTGCCACCTCAACTACCTATTCCTGGGCTGTCTCAGCTTCTTTCTCAGCCTCAATCTGAATGTTCTGTTCTTCCTGGGCAGGCTGGACTGTCACCTCTGTCAGTTTCGTTGACTCATCTAGCTCAATAGGCACTGGTATAAGTGTCTCAGCCTGTTTGCTTTCTCGAGCCCTCTCTTGCTCCACGTCTAAGTCTCTGCCTTTTCATAGACTCACCGCCATCATCTGCTTCGGGCCTTGATCTTTTGGATTTATTTGAGTGTCTGTAGGTAATGTCCCATGAGGATGATTGTTTAGAGACATAGAAATCTGGCCCATCTGCACTTCAATATTCTTGATAGCTGAATCATGTGCATCTAATCTTTCACTAATTTTTGCATTAGATCCAATAACCTGTTGCATCATTGCTTCGAGTCTAGTAAACCCATCTTCCTGCCGTCCACCATGCTGTTGCTGATGAGGATGATACCCCTGCTGCTGATTTTGATTATTATATCTCTGTGGCCTTGGATAAGGTGCCATATTATTAGGAGGTCTCATACCTCCCATGTTTCCATTGTTGAACTGTGGCTGGACTGGGCTGTATGGCTGTTGCTGCTGCTGACCCCAATTTTGACCACCCTGTCTCTGGCCTCCATAATTTGTCACATAATTCATGTCTTCAGGGTAGTGATGATGATCATGTTCCGCATTCCACTGGTTACCAATTGGCTGACTAATGCAAGATGTGCACAAGCCCCCATTGGTAGTATCTACAATGTGTACCTGCTGCTTCTGCCCTGATTCTTCCACCTTCTTGGTGAGTATACTCATCTATGTCATTAACGTGGCCATATTTTCAGCAAGAGTATTGGACGGATCTAAAGGCACTGAGTGAACCACTGGAGTGATAGGTGCATTCCTGGTTGTCCACCCCGAATTCTGTGCCATCTTGTCAAGCAGACTCTGGCCTTCTCTCCATGTTTTGCTCAAAAATGCTCCACCAGCTGAAGCATCAACATTACCCTTCACGCTATCTGACAATCTCATGTAAAACAGCTGCCCCAATATTAGATCTGGAATACCGTGGTGCGGGCATATAACCAGCATCCCTTTGAATCATTCCCATGTTTCATGCAGTGTTTCCATTGGTCTCGGTTTGAAACTCAGAATTTCATCAATTTGTTGAGCAGTCTTGTTTGGTGGGTGGAACTTGTTCACGAATTGCTTGACTAACTCCTTCCAAGTTGTTATGGAGTTAATGGGGAGTGAGGTTAGCCAGGTCTGAGCAGCTCCTGTCACTGAGAATGGAAATAACAACAACTTGATTGCTTCCTGAGTTGCATTGGGCTGCCTTTGAGTTTTGCAGATTGACAGGAAATTCTTCAAGTGCTATTGAGGATCTTCGACTTATGACCCCGAAAATAGTCCCTTGTTCTGCAAAAAGTGCAGCATATTGTTCGTGATTTGGAACGATTCAGCCTGTATTTGTGGGACTAAAATCGTCGTGGCCAGATTTTCAGCTAGAGAGCAGCCTCTGGCACAAGAGGTGCCACTGGCGCTATTGGTGCAGCTGGGTTTTCTTCGTGATCTCCCATGTTCGGTTCGATTTGTTCAATTGTTTGTTGCTGTTTGCTTTTTCGGTTGGCCCGGTTCAAGGCCTTAAAAACTTTCTCGGAATCAGATAAAGCTTTGGATACTTCACCAGTTCTCGTTGAGTTTCTAGGCATGCACCTGTACAACGAAGTCAACAAACGTTAAAATTTCAATGTAGAGATTGGGTATAGAGAAAACTGACTACACTAAGAATTTTTGTACTTCTTTCAATTGTAATTGATAACATCATTAATTCCCCGGTGACGGCGCCAAAATTTGATCACGCCCAACTATGCCTTATAAAAAGGACACGCGGACGTTGCAAATATAATCTGAGTATTTAGCCCAGAGTCGAACCCACAAGGAATTAACCTATCAATTACTCTCGTTAGACTTACTAAATTCTACGGGATCAACTTCCCAAACTTTGCGAATAACAATTTATGATGTTTCTACTAAGTAAGAATGAATGTAAATAAGCAACTGAAAACTAACTATGATTAAGTTGTCAACAATCAAGAGAAGGTTCTAAGGTTATGATTTCCCCTATTGATGCAATCCCTTCCGGTTATGTTTTATATAGAATTGCCTAATCGTCTCTATCAATCATGGGCACTCTTATTACCACAAATCTCTCCCGAGTAATCACGACAATTTACTAGACGCACTCTCCCGAGTTACGCTAGCTGGCTTTGTTTATTACAGCTCACTTCAGATTGCACCCAAGGCTTCGTTATCCCTAATCCCGCCTTTAAACCATCGATTATTGATCCCTCATATACTTTGGGAGTGGTGTTGTTCAACAATTGACCTAAATATGCACTCTCTCCCGAGTTATGCACACTAAATAGTCACAGCTAATTAAGGATCCTATCACTTAACTACAATAAGAACATAGTTGAACAAATAGAGATTAAACCGGGAAAACTATATTAACATAACAAGAGGTTCATCCTTCAATAGGTTCCATCAAAATCTTAGACTAAATATTTAGCTACTCATACTAGTGTTCATCAAAACAATATTCAAAGTCATCACAAATCGTAAAAACAAAAGGGAGAAAGGAAAAACTCGATGTTGAATTATCCTCCTTGCCTTTTGCCTCTGCTTTTCTTGAACTAAGTGATGAAAACCTTGATAATGATCTCTTGGGCGAGCTAGACCTTCTATAGGTTAAGTGGATTTGCCCCCAAACTTCCAAATTTACCCCTGAAGTTTACTTTTCCGGAACTGCGCAAGCGCGGTCGCGCTAGTGAACGCGCTACTAGCGCGGTCACGCTAGTGAACACGCTAATGAACGCGCATATAGCCTATCATTCTGCCTCGACTAACTAGGCTAGCGCGGTCGCGCTAATGGCCGCGCTAGTCCAAGTCTCCATTTTAGCTCTTCTTTCTCTCGTCTTCCCACGTACTCAGCTTCTAGGGGCTTTTCTTGCTTCAATTTAGCTCCGATTACAGTCTTAAGTCCTCGTTCATGCCAGTCACTCCTGCAACGTGTAAAATTCACAATTAGAGCCAATTTATCATCATTTAACTATATTATCACAGTGAAACATAATCAAGTTGGGACATAAACAATCGCCAAATTACATAAATCTAGCCTATTATCAAGAGGCTATTTCCGAAAGACCCTCGGCTCAAGGGAACAAAAGGACAAAAACAGAGAATATTAGTATCACCACAGAAATAATAAGAAAAAATATGAACATGAAATCCAGAAGTATTAGTAGATGATTATCAAATATCAAATATGAATCATATAATAATCAGTTGACGTTACAAAAGAGACGCTGCCGGGAAATTTGGGCAAAATATGACAGTTAACAAACAAATCGTTACGAAGGAAATAAATTCAATATTATTTACTATTAAGTTTGTAGTATTTTTTATATGATTAATCATTGAATATATCTTGATTACTTATGAAATTTTAATATTTAATTCTATTAAAATTCAAAAGTAACTTAAAAAGATGATATTTCAAACAAAACCATGTAGAATTTTAGTAGAAAGATGTAGGAAATTAACATATGAAATATTAATATAGAAAATTTATCAACCTAAATATTTTTTATATGAATAATTACTAAAATATTGTTTAGTTATTGAAATTAATTATTTTATTCTCTGTTAACCCTAAAAATATCCGATCTCAAAGCTGCAGGGCACATTATTGAGGGCGAAGCGCATTCTACAAAGCTTGAAGGTATGCGAATTTGGGGCGAAAAACTACAATAGGTTCCCATTTACTCAAAACGGTGTGATTATGAAGTACTATGCCACTGGCATGGGGTAGTTGTACCACAAGCACTGTCTCCAACCTTCCAAACAAACATATATAAAGATGAACCAGAAGTGATTCGGCATTTGATGAAGGAGATTTTAGAGATGAAAAAGGCACTAGCCGTTCATCATGCAAGGAACGGAGGATCAGTATTGGGATTTATTAGAAAATGAAAAATTGCATAAAGACATTGATTATCTTATTTTCCCAACAATTGTCAAATGGGAGGGATTACCTAAGTTTCTACCACAGACGTTGGACGTAAGAGTCCCATATTATTGTAGAAATCAAGCAAGCGATCTTATTGATGATAGAGATGAAATACGAAAAATGTGTGTCAACTAGGGCCTAGATTATGATGCCCTCAGTCCGAAAGGATGCGTGCAAGATGTTGAAGAAGAAGATGAAGATAGTGATAATGAAATAGTACCAAACAAGACGATAATGGCAAATCAAAATTGTTATTTATTTATTTGGGAATATTTTAAATTGTTGTATTGAATCTTTAATGCTAAATATCAATTAGATTTAACCCTCTTGGAAACATAATTTTATTTCAGAAATATTGCAAACTACCACCTGGAGCTGAATTACCACCGCTTCCCAAAATAGCTGAAGGATATTTACGGCGATCGTGTCCTGTTTGAGAACATATGCCACATTTACGCGCATAAACGGTATCACCAACATCCATTTGGTTCCATATCCTCGTTCTTTTTTGCACTTGTCGTTGACGCACATAATCATTGTTACACACCATTTTAAATGGTTCAGGCGGTCAATAATGCTCAGCACCCACTAGCTGCAACTGTCCACTATAGGTGTTTACGTATGCAGCAACACTATATTCTTTATCAACATACCTCGATGCTGCGAAACCTGTATGTTGAAAGCACTTCATGGCATGTGAGCATGACAAGTGGTAGATCGACTATTTTTCACACGAGCATAATCTTCTGGATTCATTGACGGTGTGTGTATTATTCCCGCAATTTTGATGCAGACCAGTGCAAACTTCAAAAATATTTCGCTCGCTACAATACTGCAAAAATGTATGCCTTTATGCTCGCTTTCTATATTTCTCAAATCGTTTTATTGGATGCGGCATAAATTCAACACCCCTTTTCATCAATGACGATGCACTTCTAGATCTTTCAACAAACCTCTTCGTCATCTACTTGAATGACATCCGCACCATGGCAGTGACAGGCAAGCCACGTGCAGACTTCAACAACTCGTTGAAAGACTCTCACATATTTGTAGTCAAAATTCTTCATCTTCTACCGCCATCCTTATGCAAAGTCCACTTGTTAGGCTCATTTCGCATCAACCAATGATAGACTTCTGGTCTTCTCGTCTAATCAATTCCATTCGCCTATTGAATTTACACTCTTGGTGATCTATTGCAGCCATCCACATTAAATCATGTAAGTCATTGTTCGGATGAGCCCTCTGGAAGTTGGCCTTCAGGTGCCTAACACATTAACGGTGGTAGGCATACGGTTCATGTCATGCATGCAAATTCTGTACATAACTTAAAATACCGCTATGCCAATCAGATATTAGACAAATACCTAAACACTGTCTGACAACGTGCTCCTTCAAGTAGTTCAAAAACAATGTCCGCATCCCTTGGCTTTCATTGTAACAAATAGCAAATGCAAGGGGAAATATGCTTCCATTAACATCTACTGCAATGGCGATCAACAACTTAATATCATACTTTTTATAGACACAAGTGCCGTCTACGGATATCACCAGCCGACAATGCACAAAACCATCAATGGCTGGTTTAAATGCCCATAACACATATCTGAATATGAATTCTTGTATTCCCGGACTTCGCTCATGCTTCCATTCAACAACAATCCCAGGGTTAAAGTGTTGAAATGCAGCCATGTACCTGGGTTGAGCGGCAAAGGACTTATCCCAGTTACCATAAACAATCTCAAACGCACGTTTACGCTCGAGAAATGCCTTTCTTTTGGTAATGGTACATCCATATACCCGGTGGAAAGATGTTATACACTCTTTGATCTTGTACCTTATGGACGATTCAATGTGTGGAATCAGGACAAGAAAAATCAAGTCAACATTCAAGTTAAAATGATTCCCACTGAGTGTGTCCATTTCACAAGTGTGGGTTCTAATATATTTCCCCACAATTGTCACGACCCCAAATACCCCGGACGTGATGGCGCCTATCACAATACTAGGCAAGCCAACCCAAACAATTAACCACAGTAAATTCCTTTTAATAAACCATTTTGCTAATACTGATTAAGCTTCAAATTTGCAAGAGAAATATTTAATTCACTGAAATGTGTGGAAAGATAGTATAACAACAAACCAAACACAGCTCAACCATCTGGTGTCATAAGTCTAAAGCCTCTAAATACAACCAATCCGACTGTCTAATACATGATAAGTCTAAAAATGCAGAAAACAAGGATAGGAAGGAGGAAAGCAGGGCTGCGGACGCCGTGCAGCTACCTTGCAGTCTCTGATAAGCTCTGAAAATGCTGGTAACCCTCACTCTACTGATCGGGCACCTGAATCTGCACACAAGGTGCAGGGAGTAACGTGAGTACGCCAACTCAGTAAGTAACTAAAGTAAATAAGGTCTGAGTGCAGTGACAAGCAGTTAAAAATCTTATATAAAAGTATACAACAGAATATTAAGTCAAACTCAACAGTTTAAAAGCTAGTTGCTTCGTAAAACTTCAATTTAAATTGAAATACTTGAAATCATTTACTTAGCAGTTTTCAACAGAGGCTCATTATAAAAGGAAGAGTGAAATCACCAAATATGTCATAAATGGGCCGCTCGGGCAAGGTATCACTCACAAATATAGCCTCTCAGGCACTCGTGACTTAGCTCTCGTCACACAGTACTCACACTCAGCACAGGCTCAATAATATTTCATAATAGTAATAATCATAATAGTCGCTGCGGCGTGCATCCCGATCCATAGTTTATAGTCGACTACGCTCACTAGGGGTGTACAGACTCCGGAGGGGCTCCTACAGCCCAAGCGTTATATCGTCGCGACACGCAGCCCGATCCAATATATATATCGCTGCGGCGTGCAGCCCGATCCATATAAGTATCGCTGCGGCATGCAACCCGATCTATAATATATACATATAATATTGCTGCGGCGCGCAACCCGATCCATAATATATATATATATATATATATATATATATATATATATATATATAATCTTCACGATTAGGTCCTCAACCTCTCTCAGTCATTAACCTCACATCCACTCGGGCATAT
Source organism: Nicotiana attenuata (assembly GCF_001879085.1). Lineage (NCBI taxonomy): Eukaryota > Viridiplantae > Streptophyta > Magnoliopsida > Solanales > Solanaceae > Nicotiana > Nicotiana attenuata. The sequence continues at coordinate 125,322 of NW_017672516.1, forward strand.
CAGTGGAAATCAGGGAAACTCAGCCCAATCAGTTTTTCACATATAAGAAGTAGAGTGATACAAACCAGGTTTGAACAATAAACAGGTAAATCATGACTGAGGATATGCTTTCAACAAATAGAGTGAGGAAGACAGTAAAAATGCCCCTAAGGGTCTCAACATGTCGGCACAAGGCCCCAAACGTGGCATACAACCCATAATATAGTATCAATCTCTAAAGTACGTGATATCATACGATTTCAAATTAAATACGCGGCTTAATAGTCGCTATGGGACGGACCAAGTCACGATCCCTACCGGTGCACACCCACACGCTCGTCACCTAGCATGTGTGTCACCTCATTGATCAAACCAATACGAAATATCGGGGTTTTATACCCTCAGTTTCAGATTTACAATGGTTACTTACCTCAACCGGATGAAATACTACTCCGCGACGCCTTTGTCTCTCGCCTCGGCCTCAACTCGCGTCGAATCTACCCAAAATCAGAATCATAACATTAGAATAAGCTAAGGGAACGAAGCCCATGCGAAAATGATCAAATTATACCAAAAACCCGAAATTGGTCCAACCCGAATCTCGGGCCCACATCTCGGAATTCGATAAAATTTACATCAATAGACTCCTTATCTCCTCACGAGTTCATACATATGAAAAGTATTAAAATCTGATCTCAAATGACCCCTCAAACCCTTGCTCAAAGGTCTCCAATCTCAAGCCCTTAGTTTCCAAATTTTTAACTCTTAATTTCCATTAAATTTCAAGCCAAATCAGTGAAATAACACCATAGAAACGACTTTAGGGTCCAAAAACCTTACCTCTATGAAATCCCTCTTCAAATAGCTCCCCCAAGCTCAAACCCGCATGCAAATGGTGAAGAATAACTCAAAAATCGCGAAGGAATTTTTCTTATACCTTCTGGCCCAGGTTTTTCGCACCTGTGGTCCAAATCACGCTCCTGCAGTACCACTTTTGCGGTCCACCAACTGCTTCTGTGGTTTTCACTTAATAATCCCAGTTCCACATCTGCATAAGACACACGCACCTGCACTATTGCAGGTGCGCTCACCTAGCCACTTTTGTGGTTCTAGCTCCCCATGGTCCATTCCGCTTTTGCGTTTGAGATTCTTGACCGAGTGGGAGAGGTGACTTATAGACTTGCATTTCCGCCGATCTTATCCGCCGTGCATCCAGTGTTTCATGTGTCCATGCTTCGGAAGTATCACGACGATCCATCCCACTTGTTAGATTTCAGCACTATCCAGTTGGACAAAGACTTGTCATATGAGGAGGAGCCGGTGGCCATTCTAGACCGGCAGGTTCATCAGTTGAGATCGAAGAGTTTTCCCTCTGTTCGTGTTCAGTGGAGAGGTCAGCCTGCTGAGGCATCGACCTGGGAGTCCGAGTCTGATATGCGGAGCCGTTAACCCTATCTTTTTCCCGACTCAGATACTTCCTTCTCATGTCCGTTCGAGGATGAACGATTGTTTTAGAGGTGGAGAATGTGATGACCCAAAAGGTCATCACTTGTTTTTAAACTAAATTCTGTGTTTCCGAGGCCTTGAAAACCTCATTTAGAGTTACCTCGATTTGCGTGCGCAATCCGGGCATGTAGCCGAAAAGCTTAAATATAAAAATTTGTGAAAAATAATAAAATTTGGCTAATAAATGAATTAATTTGGCTTCGGTCAAAGTTTTGGGTAAACGGACCCGGACCCGTGATTTGACAGTCCCGGAGGGTTCGTAGGAAAATACAGGACTTGGGCGTATGCCCGGAATCGAATTCCGAGGTCCCAAGCCCGAGAAATAAATTTTTAAAGGAAATTGTTTAAAGAAATATGAAATGAAATTTGATTAGAACATGATGGTATCGAGCCCGTATTTTGGTTCCGGTGCCCGATACAGATCTTATATATGGTTTAACACTTTCCTGTGAAATTTGGTGAAAAACGGATGTCATTTGACGTGATTCGGACCTAAATTGCAAAAGTTGATGTTTTATGAAGTTTGAGAAAATTCTTTGATCTTGAGGTTTAATTCGATGTTCATGATGTTATTTTGGTGATTTGAGTTGCGCAAATAAGTCCGTAGGACGTTTCGAGGTTGTGTGTGTAATTGGTTTGGAGCCCCGAGGGCTTGGGTTAGTTTCAGATAGTCCACGGGGTGCATTTTGAACTTAAAAGTTTGCTGGTGTGATTCAGGTCTGCATGCTTCGCAAATGCGAAGCCTGGCTCGCAAATGCGAGACCTCAATCGCAAATGCGAAAATGGGACTTGGGCAGCCTTGATCGCAAATGCGACCAATTGGTTCGCAAATGCGACGTTTGTGATCGCAAATGCGAAAGTCCTCTAGTCAGCCTTGGGTCACAAATGCGACCTTGTGTTTGCAATTCCCCATTCGCAAATGCGACATTTGTTTCGCATATGCGAAGGTCCGGAAATTTCAATGGGTTCGCAAATGCGAATCTGTTTCGCATTTCCCACATCTACAGAGGCCGGGGTTAGCAATTGCGAACCCCTGTTCGCAATTCCCACATCTGAGACCTGCAATTTTATACTTAGCCGATTTTAAACCCCATTTTTCATAGTCTCTCAAATACAAACACACTTAGGCGATTTTTCAAGAATTCTTTCTTCTCCAAATCAATTGTAAGTCATTTTAAACTAACTTTCTTCAATTCTTATCATCTTTTAACATGATTTCAATTTAAAATCAAGGATGTTCATGGGGGAAATTGGGTGTTTTGGGTGGAACCTAGGTTTTTCAAAAATTGGGGATTTGGACCTCGATTTGAGGTCCGATTTCAAAACAAATTATATATTTGAGTTCGTGGGGGAATGGGTGATCGGGTTTTGGTTCGAACTTCGGGTTTTGACCATGTGGGCCTGGGGGCGCTTTTTGACTTTTTGGGTAAAACTTTGGGAAATTCATTTTTATGCATTCGAATTGATTCATTTAGCGTTTATTAATGTAATTAAGTAACTTGTGACTACATTTGAGCGAATTGGCGGTGGAATCGAGGGGTAAAGCTATAATTGAAACTTGAATTGTGTTCGCGGCATCGAGGTAAGTGTTTGGTCTAACCTTAGCTTGAGGGATTAGGAGTTGAGTCCTATTTGCTATGTGGTAATTGTTAAGTACGACGCACAGGCATGGAGACTAGTATCTATACGTTGGTGTCTAGCATGCCCGTGGATCTTATATTGTGATTTTCATGACTTCGTTGTATCTCTCATGCCTTGGTGATGGTTACTATATGTTGTGTAAAGTTTGTGGAAGGAATTGACCTATGAACAGTGAGGAGCATTGGCTCAAGTTGTGTAACGATTTGTGAAAGCGTAAGTGATAATTGAATCTTTAGAGCATCGGCTCGAGTTATGAAGTGAATTGTGAAGTAAAAGTGAGGAAAGCAAAGAAGTTATATTGTTGATACCCTTGCCGGTCTATTTGTTGATTTATTGGTTGTCTCCCTTGCCCGGATTTATTTGTTGAATTGTTATTCTCTTGTCGGGATCTTTATTGCAACTTCATTTATTCCATTGCCCTATTGTTTGTGATTGTTGTTTGGGTGAGGAAGAGTGTTAAATCACAAAGGGTGATGCTATGTGAGGAAAGAGTGTAAAGCACGAAGGGTGCCGTGCCACACGATGTACCATTCCGTGCCGATATTATTGATTATATGTTGAGGAAAGAGAGTAAAAGCACGAAGGGTGATGCCGTGCCCATTTTTATTATATGATTGCCTTGGTGAGGACGAGGGTAAAAGCACGAAGGGTGATGCCGTGCATTTATTGATTTCTGATCACATGTTGATATTCGAGTTATGTTGTTCCTTTTGTTTATTTGATGTTTTTCCATTCGGACTTGTTATCTTCCTCACAGCATGCTCCCCCTCCCATTTTGACTGGTTATCCCTGTATTTCTTTTCCGCTATATATATTTGAACTGCACAGGTTTATGTGGTAGTCTGGTCTAGCCTCGTCACTACCTCGCCGAGGTTAGGCTAGGCACTTACCAACACATGGGGTCGGTTGTGCTGATGCTACACTCTGCACTCTTTTGTGCAGATCCCAGTGCTGTTGACTTCGGACCGTAGTTGGAGGCTACCTTCAGTCCACACGGAGATCCTAGGTAGACCTGCAGGCGTCCGTAGGCCCTGACATCTCCTTTATCCTTATTTCCTGTTTCATTTCCCTTTATTCCGGAACAGTGTACTGTTATTTCTTCAGACTTTGTATGTAGCAATCTTAGATAGTCTTTGACACTGTGACACCAGGTTTTGGGGTGTTTGAGGTTTATGAGTTGTAATAGATGCAGATTTCAGATATTAATTGTCTTCTTCCGCTTAATTATTTAATGTTCCGCTGTTTTCATAATATCGCCTTATATCTGTTAAAAAGAAGAAATTGGATAATAAAGTAAGTAGTTAAGGATTAGCTTGCCTAACTTTCATTAGTAGGCGCCATCACGACTCCCGAGGGTGGGAAATCCGGGTCGTGACAAGTTGGTATCAGAGCTCTAGGTTACATGGGTCTCACAGTTCACAGACAAGCTTAGTAGAGTCTGAGGGATCGGTACGGAGACGTCTGTATTAATCCCCCAGAGGCTACAGAGTTAGGAAAATTTCACATCTTTGCTTTCCGGTCGTGCGGTTAGGTTTCTCAATGCTGACTAAATTTCTATTCTGTTCTCTCGCAGATGCCGAGAACGCGCGCTTCCTCATCCGTTGACCAGCAGCTCGAGCCCCCAGTAGCAGCTCCCACGAGGGGCAGAGGGCGAGGCCGGGGTCGTGCTAGAGGCTGAGGTAGGGGCAGAGCTCAGCCCCGCGCAACAGCACAAGCGGCGGAGCCTCAGGTTGATTTTGATGACGAGGTTCCAGCCCCAACAGTTCCGGTGGGCCCATCTCAGGTCCCAAAGGGGTTTATTGCCACCCTAGTACTTCAGGATGCTCTGGTCTGTCTAGTGGGCCTTATGGAGAGTGTCACTCGGGCAGGTTTACTTCCTGTAGCACCAGCCGTCTCTCAGGCCAGAGGAGGAGCCCAGACTCCTGCTACTCGCACTCCGGAGCAGGTAGCTCCCCAGTTCCAGACTCCAGCAGTTCGTCCAGTTGGAGCAGCTCAGACGGGTGTGGTAGCCTAGGTTGGTGACGGAGCAACTATGTCTGTCGATGCTTTGTGGAGATTGGATAGGTTCACCAAGCTCTTCACTACTAATTTCAATGGTGCGTCTACTCAGAATTCCCAGGACTATCTAGACAGTTGTCACGAGGTTCTTCGAAACATGGGGATAGTTGAGACCATGTTCAGGCCTTATTTGGACTCGTTCGTGATAGTCTTCATTGATGATATATTGATATATTCCCGCAGCCCGGAGGAGCACGAGCAGCATCTTAGAGTGGTTCTTCAGACTCTGAAGGATAGTCAGTTGTATGCTAAGTTCTCGAAGTGTGAATTTTGGTTGAGTTGAGTTGCATTTCTAGGTCATGTTGTATCAGCAGCGGGTATTCAGGTTGATCCGAAGAAGATTGAGGAGGTCAAGAACTGGCCTAGACCAACGTCAGCTACAAAAATTCGGAGTTTCTTGGGATTGGCAGGCTACTATCGTCAGTTCGTAGAGGGGTTCTCATCTATTGCAGCCCCGATGACCAGGTTGACCCAAAAGGGTGCCCAGTTCAGATGGTAGGATGAGTGTGAGGCGAGCTTTCAGAAGCTCAAGACAGCTCTGACTACGACACCGGTGTTGGTTTTGCCCACAGGTTCAGGGCCTTATACGGTTTATTGTGATGCATCTCGTGTTGGGCTTGGAGCAGTGTTGATTAAGGATGGCAAGGTCATTTCCTATGCTTCACGGCAGTCGAAGATTCATGAGAAGAACTATCCGGTTCATGATTTGGAGTTAGCAGCCATTGTCCACGCGTTGAAGATCTGGAGACATTATCTGTATGGTGTGGCATGTGAGGTGTTCACGGATCACAAGAGTCTGCAGTATTTGTTCAAGTAAAAGGAGTTGAATTTGAGGCAGAGGAGGTGGTTGGAGTTGTTGAAGGACTATGATATCACCATTTTATATCATCCGGGGAAGGCCAATCTGGTGGCCGATGCCCTGAGTAGGAAGTCAGCCAGTATGGGTAGTCTTGCTTATATTCCGCCCGGTGAGAGACTGCTTGTTTTGGATGTTCAGGCTTTAGTCAATCAATTCGTGAGGTTGGATATTTCTGAGCCTAGTCGTGTATTGGCATGCACAGTCGCTCATTCTTCATTATAAGAGCGTATCCGTGATCGGCAGTATGATGATCCCCATTTGTGTGTCCTTAGAGACACGGTGCAGCACGGAGGTGCCAAGCAGGTTACCATAGGTGATGATGGAGTTTTGAGATTGCAGGGTCGAGTTTGTGTGCCCAATGTGGATGGTTTTGAGAGTTGATTTTAGAGGAGGCTCATAGCTCCCGGTACTCTATTCATCCAGGCGCCGCGAAGATGTATCAGGATTTGCGGCAGCATTACTGGTGGCGGAGAATGAAGAAGGATATTGTTGCATATGTGGATCGGTGTTTGGACTGTCAGCAGGTTAAGTACGAGCATCAGAGGCCCGTTGGTTCATTCAGAGAATTGAGCTTCCCAAGTGGAAGTGGGAGCGAATCACTATGGACTTCGTTACTGGACTCCCGCAGACTCGGAAGAAGTTCGACGCAGTATGGGTCATTGTTGATAGGCTGACCAAGTCAGCACATTTCATTCCTGTGGCAGTCTCTTATTCTTCTGAGAGGTTGGCTGAGATCTATATCCGGGAGATTGTTCGCCTTCATGGTGTGCCCTTGTCTATCATTTCGGACCGAGGTACGCAGTTTACCTCGCATTTTTGGAGAGCAATTCAGCGAGAGTTGGGTACACGGGTTGAGTTGAGCATAGCATTTCATCCCCAGATGGACAGGCAGTCCGAGCGGACTATTTAGATTTTGGAGGATATGCTCCGAGCTTGTGTTATTGACTTTAGAGGCTCGTGGGATCAGTTTTTGCCTTTAGCGGAGTTTGCCTACAATAACAGCTACCAATCGAGTATCCAGATAGCTCCTTATAAGGCTTTATATGGTAGGCGGTGTCGGTCTCCGATTGGATGGTTTGAGCCGGGAGAGGCTCGGTTGTTGGGGACGATCTGGTTCAGGATGCCTTGGACAAGGTCAGGATCATTCAGGATAGGCTTCGTTTAGCTCAGCCAGGCGAAAGAGTTATGCCGACCACAAGGTTCGAGACTTGGCTTTCATGGTCGGTGAGCGGGTATTGCTTCGAGTGTCGCCTATGAAGGGCGTGATGAGATTTGGGAAGAAGGGCAAGCTTAGCCCTAGGTACATTGGTCCGTTTGAGATTCTTGACCGAGTGGGAGAGGTGGCTTATAGACTTGCATTGCCGCCGAGCTTATCCGCCGTGCATTCAGTGTTTCATGTGTCCATGCTTCCGAAGTATCACGGTGATCCATCCCACGTGTTAGATTTCAGCATTGTCCAGTTGGACAAAGACTTGTCTTATGAGGAGGAGCCGGTGGCCATTCTAGACCGGCAGGTTCGTCAGTTGAGATCGAAGAGTTTCCCCTCTGTTCGTGTTCAGTGGAGAGGTCAGCCTGCTGAGGCATCGACCTGGGAGTCCGAGTCTGATATGCGGAGCCGTTATCCCCATGTTTTTCCCGACTCAGGTACTTCCTTCTCATGTCCTTTCGAGGATGAACAGTTGTTTTAGAGGTGGAGAATGTGATGACCCAAACGGTCATCACTTGTTTTTAAACTAAATTCTGTGTTTCTAAGGCCTTGAAAACCTCATTTAGAGTCACCTCAATTTGGGTGCGCATTCCAGGCGCGTAGCCGGAAAGCTTAAATATAAAAATCTGTGAAAAAAGATAAAATTTGGGTAATAAATAAATTAATTTGACTTCGGTCAACGTTTTGGGTAAACAGACCCGGACCCGTGATTTGACGGTCCCGGAGGGTCCGTAGGAAAATACGGGACTTGGGCGTATGCCCGGAATCGAATTCCGAGGTCTCGTCACTACCTTGCCGAGGTTAGGCTAGGCATTTACCAGCACATGGGGTCGGTTGTGCTGATGCTACACTCTGCACTCTTTTGTGCAGATCCCAGTGCTGTTGACTTCGGACCGTAGTTGGAGGCTACCTTCAGTCCACACGGAGATCCAAGGTAGACCTGCTGTTGCTCCCAAACGCACACGCAAGTATACGTGGTCGACAAGTAATATAGGATTGTAAGTCCAGATATCGTACCCACAGAGACTTGTAATTAACTATCAACTAAATTAAACCAAACAATTAATCTATTCAAGCGAATTCTAACGTATTAATATTTAACTAAAATTAATCTAAAATAGCAAATTAAGAGATTAAAGAAAACAAGTTGGCGAATTATAGAGACGAATTCAATATGAGTGAATATTCTAGAGCTATGGGTTAGCTAACAATCCCGTAGAGTTTTCCACTTAAATTGTCTAATTAATTTATCTAGTTTATTGATTGACAGGGTTAATATTGCTCGTAGCCTTCTCCCGAAGTACAACTCGCCTATTCAAGCCAACCTAACGCCTATATTCCTATGGAATTAGAATTAACAAGAACGCATTTATAATTCCCGTATAATAACCAAGCAAGGCGATTAGGTATATTCCTATCCTAACCGCAAATCCGCTCCCCCTAAGAGTTAAGATCTTGCTCTACTCAATCTTATATGCAATCTAGAATTCCCTCTCCCGAGTTCAATCATAGATTCGTAGATAGTAGTCAATTGGTGATCAAGCAATCAAATAATTAAGCGCAAGATTGAATAAATAAATCAATATGATAAAACAATAAGAACAATTCAAGCTTCAAACTACAACGTTCATGTAGCACCCAAAACTCTAGAACTAATAAACTATGAAATTAAAGGAAGAGAAGAAAAGAAAAACTAGTTAGAGGCCTCCTCCAAGCGTGGTGTGTGTTCCCCCACGTGAATTCTCCTCCAAGGTATGTTAGATATCACCAAAGTGGCATCCTCCCCCCTAAAAATATGTTTAGTCTTGCTTTTATACGTGTTGGGTAGGTCTTGGGCCGAAATAACCTTGTCCCGGGCAAAGTTGGACAGAATTCGCGTCACTGGCGCCCTGGCTAGCGCCAGGCACCCACCAGGGCGCTGCCCCTTTAGAGTATACTGTTTTTGGCGCCACAGGTAGGGCTGGGCGCCACCTGTGGCGCCCAATTTCGCAAGTTTCCCGGTTTCGTCTGTTTTGGCTCAAATCTTGCGCGTTTCGCCTCCAATTGCTCCTAAATCATTCCTACACATAAAAACACATCAAATTAACATAAATCAATATATTTAACATCCCAAATTCACGAAACAAAAGTAAAATATGAGGCGATATACATAGAAATATATATACTTTAAGCTAAACATCACCTGCAGGCGTCCGCAGGCCCTGGCGTCTCCTCTATCCTTATTTCCTGTTTCATTTCCCTTTATTCCGGAACAGTGTACTGTTATTTCTTCAGACTTTGTATGTAGCAATCTTAGATAGTCTGTGACAATGTGATACCAGGTTTTGGGGTGTTGAGGTTTATGAGTTGTAATAGATGCGGATTTCACATATTAATTGTCTTCTTCCGCTTAATTATTTAAAGTTCCACTGTTTTCATGTTATCGCCTTATATCTGTTAAAAAGAAGAAATTGGATAATAAAGTAAGTAGTTAAGGATTGGCTTGCCTAACTTTCATTAGTAGGCGCCATCACGACTCCCGAGGGTGGGAAATCCGGGTCATGACACCGCATCTGCGAGGGTCACACATGCGGCCTCTCAATCGCAGATGCGGTTATGACAGCAGCCCTTGAACTTCAGCTGCAAACTTCCAATTCTTAACTTTCCGACAACCATCCAAAATCACTCCGAGGCCCCCAGGACCCCAACCAAAAGTGCAAAAAAGTCATATACCACCATCCAAACTTATACCAATCTTCAAAACACCTCAAACAACATCGAAACAACCAAAACACATCGGATTCAAGCCTAAGAACTCTAAAACTTCCGAATTCCGCTTTTGAACAAAAAGTCTATCAAACCTCATCCGAATGACCTGGAATTTTGCACACACATCCCAAATAACACAACGAACCTACTGCAACTCCCGAAATTCCATTCCGACCCCTATATCAAAATCTCACCTATCAACCGAAAACGCCAAAATTCTAATTTTGCCAATTCAAGCCTAAATCTACTACGGACCTCCAAAACACGTTCCAATCACACTCCTAAGTCCCAAATCACCTCCCGAAGCTATCCAAATCATTGGAATTTACATCCGAGCCCTATTTCACATAAGTCAACATCCGGTTTGACTTTTGCCAATTTAAGCTTTTCTCGAAAGAGACTAAGTGTTTCAAACCTTACCAAAACCTCTCCGAACCCGAGCCAATCAACCCGATAACACATAATGTAGCTGAACAGGACAATAAGAAGCAAAAATGGGGAAAACGGAGCGGTAACTCATGAAACGACCGGCCGGGTCGTTAGAACAATCCACATATTTATTTTTAACTTTCTCGCATGCAACATCCATGAACAACCTTGAAACCATCTACAATAAATAATAGTGTATACTTCCAGAGATAAATCATTAAACATGATCTCACGACACTCTTTTATGTTGTACATTCGCACCGCCCTGCTTAGATGCTTTTTATCAGCAAAAAGCATATTCTATGTTACCACCGTTGGTCTAGATTCATCCCATATTGATGTCCGAATGTCGTCAAGATCTCTTGTGATGGCATCCACATCTGGCATACTGGCCAACTAATCAAGGTAGGGAATCTCCCCTGAATGAAACAGTACCTGGGACTCGTACACTCTCGATCTAACGGGAGGTGGAGTATGCATATATGAAGCATGCTCATTGGTGGCATCATGCTCCCTCGTCAAATCAGGTTCATCATCCTCGTCCTCATCATCATCAGGGAAGGGTGTGTCATCTCCAGACTCATCAGCTTTGTTGTCATAATCACTATCATCTTCCTGACTCAGCGCATCTTCTAGATCCCGATTAAATATATCATCTTCGGGCAATTGAGTAACGACAGAGGGTACAATAATTAAGGGTATAGCGCATGCATAATACGCGCTATATGCTATACCCTCAATTATTGGTGGGTTTAGTAAAGTTCAGATGAATTATTGGTGGGTCAGTAAAGTTTATATATAGCGCATGTAACCCATGCGCTATACCTTAACGAATAAACGTGTCGTTAAGGTATAGCGCATTGAAGAAATGCGTTATATATAAAATGGTTCTCAATTATTTTTTCACCTATTTTTGTGCTTTGAGTACAAAAAGGCAACACTTTAGTTTCGGACTCTTATTTTGTTTACTTTGACGTGTCCGGAAGACAGAGGGATGTTGTTGCAGGGTGAACATGTAATATCCTTTTTCTTCTGCTAAGTTGTTTGGTATAGTGTATTAGAAAAAATAATACACACACACACACACACACAACAACAACAACAACAACAACAACATCAACCTAGTAAAATCTCACTAGTGGGGTCTGGGGAGGGTAGTGTGTACGCAGACCTTACCCCTACCCGAAGGAGTAGAGAGACTGTTTTCGAAAGATCCTCGGCTCAAGAAAATAAAAATACAAAATGAGACAATATTAGATTCACCACAGAAATCATAGGAAAAATAGGAACAACATGAAATCCAGAAGAAAGATGCAAAGCAAAAGCGGTGGCTAGTAAATAGGCCATGCACTGAAAAGCGAAATAGTAAGACACAGCAATGCCACTAGCTATCTTAGACAAAAATCCTCCCAGACTAGGCTCACAAATGTACAAAGTAAGGCAAGACTCAACTATATACACACACACACACACACACATACACACACACATTAGTTTTTCCTAAGCCGATGATCTATTGGAAACATCCTCTTTACCTACACAAGGTAGGGGTAAGGTCTGCGTACACACTACCCTCCCCTATATCCCACTATGTGCGATTATACATACATACATATATATATATA
>NW_017672516.1:137426-139380 GCF_001879085.1 Nicotiana attenuata
TAATCTCTTGTTTAGTAATAGTACCTTTTTACTTATTTTTATACAGAACGAATCATGGGATTAGTAATACCATAGTTTTAATACATAGATAAAATATATATAAAGACAAAAATGATTTTAATACAGCAGACAAGACCGTGGAATAATCTCAACATAACTAATCTCATCATTATAATTTACAAGTACACCATATTCAATATTATTCTTATACACCCTACCAAACGATACCTTAGATATGACTGTCCAAAAACCTTTTATGGAAATTTTTTTCTTTATATTATCACTTGAAAGTATTTTTAGAAAAGCTTTTTAAAAAGATCTTTTGAAAACATTAAGAATTCAATGCGAAGATTATGATCTAGCACCATAAAAGATAAGGTCAAATATAAAATAACTCTCTAAAATTGATATCACTTCACGTTTTGATACCCCAACTAACTCTTATGCCTATTAGACGCTTCAACGCCGATCAAAGTATACCTTATCAAACACATAATATTGACATGACACAAATTGACTCTCACTTAATTTGAGCACGTGAGAAGTTTATGTGTCACGACCCTAGTTCACCAACCGTGAACATGTCATGACGGCACTTGGTCCCCATGATCAGGTAAGCCTAACATTTGCGGAAGATATAATAAGTTCGGAAAAATAGAGAAAATTAAATCAAATATCTAAAGGAAACTGTACTGAATGCCGCATGGCAAGTACAACTCAACGTTACAAGTCTAAAATAATTCCCAAAATCCGGAAACTCACAAATCACAAGCTAAGGATACATAAGAGGCTCTGACTCAAGAATATCTATACAAAGGAGAAATACTGAAATAGCTATACTTATTACAGAAAGTTGGAAAGGGACTCCTCGGTCTGCGGACGTAGCAGATATATCTCGAAGTCTCTACCGATACGCCTCCTTCCAAGGCTGACAGAACTGAGTGGAAGTACCTGTATCTGCACAACAAAAATGTGCAGAAGAGTAGCATGAGCACACCACGGCGGTGCCCAGTAAGTATCAGGACTAACCTCGGTGGAGTAGTGACGAGGAACAGTCAAGGCACCTACCGGTCAATAAACAGTATAATCATAGGAATAAGGGAAATGACATATAAATATGTAAAGACTGCATGAATGACCAATAATGCTACAATTCACCATAAGGGAAAATACAACAAGTAACAACGAGAATATAATAAATGAGGATAGGAAATGATGGCAGAATCACAATCCAAATCCTAAGGTCACAACACAGCAATGGGAAAACAAGTCAATAACTCATGGCCTACAATTATGTTCACAAAGATCTTATCCAACTCCTTCCACAATTTCACCAAGTCTCGGACAAACCACAACTCGCGAAGGCCCAACATCTGAAATCTAACAATTGGCATCCTGTGCCCCATCAATCTCATGGTCATACCGACAACTAACTGGCTAACTAGGGCCACTCTCACAAATATAATGGATAAACGAGGGCGTACCTCCACCCTTAGCAAAATCAGGAGGAATTCACCTCTAATAGGGGTGTTCAGCTACGTGTATGCTTGTGCAAATGTTTCTAACAAAATTCTACCAGCTAGTAAACATGAAAAGGAGAACGGACCGCACGTGCGATGTTTCCTCACAACTTCCAAGCGATAAAGCTCATACCGGTAAGCAACCCACAATCACATTATTAAACAAATAGGAATGCCTCCACAGGCCGTCACAATTCTCTACAATCATCCCCTGACATAGCCCACCTTATTTCGCCATGTGTGCAATTAATAACATAATAAGCACCGCCTTATTTCGCCATGCGTGCAATTAATAACATAATAAGCACCGCCTTATTTCGCCACACGTGCATCACAATGTTCCCACCTTATTCCGCCACATGCGCAACCCACATATAAGCATATAACATATCCCGCCTTATTATGCCGCATGTGCAAAACGTCAATGACAACAA
>NW_017672516.1:141323-156642 GCF_001879085.1 Nicotiana attenuata
TCCGACCCTCGGATCAAAAACTCACTATCGGACCGGAAACTTCAAACATTCAAACTTCGGCATTTCAAGCCTAAATTAGCTACGGACCTCCAAAATACATTCCGGACACGCACCCAACCCCGAAATCACCTAACGGAGCTAACGGAACCATCAGATTTCCATTCCGAGGCCGTCTTCACACTGTTCTGACTACGGACCACTTTCCAACACTTAAGCTCTCATTTAGGGACTAAGTGTCCCAAAACTCTCCGAAACCCCTCACCGAACGTCCCGGCAAACCAAAATAGCAGAAATGAACTTAGGGGGAGCAGTTAATAGGGGATTCGGGTGTGGATTCTAAAAACGACCGGTCGGGTCGTTACATTATGTTATGTTGATATGGCTAATAAAATATTAATATCTCTTCTCTCTAACACCACCTTGTTCCCCATCTTCTTCCTACTTTCCTCCCATTTAAATTTCACCATTTTATTATTCTCAAAAAAATATTTTACTAGTATTTTAGCTGATCTGTATTTTCCTAGTGTTAAATTTGACCTTCACTAAGACATAGGATAAGTTGGTTCTCCACCAACATTTGTATGTGAGTAACTACGCTTTTGTTGTTTTAATTGAATAATCTATAACATTAATTGAGACTTGATGAACAACATATTTCACTACTAGAAATCCAGAAAAAAGCGACCAAAATTTGGCGATCAAAATTGGTCTGTCAAGAAAATCGACCAACTTTGGTTGCTAAATTGAAGAAATAATTAAATAATTATTCTAAATACATTAGCGACCAAGGTTGGTCGATAATTTGGTCAAAATATTGACCAGACTGGTCAGACTTGCTTGGTCAAAGAAATACTGAAATTAGCGACCACCTTTGGTCGCTAAAGGGGGACCCACTTATAAAATTTTAATAATTATATTATTATTTAAAAAATTATAAAATAGAAATAAATATAATTTAAAATTAGCGACCAAAGTTGGTCGCTAACGAAAGGGGAAGCAGATAGAGACCAACTTTGGTCGCTAATCTGGGACCCAGTTCTAACGTTTAACAATTATATTATTAATTTAAATATTATATAAAATATAAATAAATCTATTTAAATTTAGCGACCAACGTTGGTCGCTAAATTTAATTTTCTGGATATTTAGCGACCAACTTTGGTCGCTAATTTGAATTTCTGGACAATTAGCGACCAAAGTTGGTCTCTTTTCAGGTCAACATTGGTCAAAATTAAAAATCACTTTCGTATTTACTATCTAAATAATATAAATGTAATCCGTTAACACTTTTGTAATACAAGGGATGAATACACTAAAATATACTCTAACATGCTATATATGTAGTTAAAGTAGTGATGCATGTATATTGAATCATCGACTTATAACCTAGTGATGAATGAATGTAATTCATTAACTCTGTTACAATACAAATAATGAATACAGTATCATGTACTATAACATGCTATATATGTAGTTAAAGTAGCACGAAGTGTGTGTGTTATATATATACACACACTAGCATATACTATAACAAGTTATATATACGTTATAGTATTACAGTGAAGTGTCTGTGTGTGTATGTGTGTGTGTGTGTGTCTATATATATATATATATATGTGTGTGTGTGTGTGTGTGTGTGTGTGTGTGTGTGTGTGTGTATATATATATATATATATAAGCGCTCGGAACACAGGGCCGGGTTCTTTTAGGTATTGATACACTTGTAAATTGATTCATTGACTTNGTATGTATATATGTATTTATATATATAGCTTATATATTATATACTATACTATATATATCGAATATACCTTGTATACTATGCACTTAGTATATATAATACACTATATATATATATATATATATAGTACACTATATATATATATATATATTGACATATATGTATAGTAATTAGTAAGTGTATTAATGAATACAGTATCATGTACTATAACATGCTATATATGTAGTTAAAGTATCACGAAGTGTGTGTGTTATATATATACACACTATAACATATACTATAACAAGTTATATATACATTGTAGTATTACAGTGAAGTGTCTGTGTCACGACCCGGATTCCCACCCTCGGGAGTCGTGATGACGCCTACTAGTACGAGCTAGGCAAGTCAATTAATTTCACAAGTTACCCTTTTTACCCTTTTATATCCATTAGCAATTTTAATAATAATGATAATATTTAAACAGCGGAATTTAACATAAGTGGAATAAAATAACAAACTATCTGAACATAAATACCTAGTACAACTGTTTGAGTCTCGACTACCCAGAACTGGTGTCACAGTTTCACAGACGGTCTAAGAATACTACAAATAAAGATCTGAAAGAATTAAATACAACACTATCTCTGGAAATACATGTAAGAAACAGGAAAGTAGATAGAAGGAGACGCCGGGGCCTACGAACGCCTGCAGGGCTACCTCGGGTCACCTGATGAACAAGATTCAGCAATCTCACTGCGGTCCGAAGTCTACAACACTGGGTTCTGCACAAAAGAGTGCAGAGTGTAGTATCAGCACAACCGATCCCATGTGCTGGTAATTGCCTAGCCTAACCTCGGCGAAGTAGTGATGAGGCTAGGACCAGACTACTAAATAAACCTGTGCAATTTAACTATGTACGGCGGAAAAGAAGAATAGTAATATACGGTCAAGTATGGGAGGGGGAAACATGCTATGGGGGAAACATCGAATAGTAACAGAAGAGCAACAAATAAATATGAGGATCACCACAATTCAATTGAAAATAGGAAGGGGAAATCATGCTGCAGGGTACAACAAGTATCAACAGGAAGCCAGCATTTTAGTGTAGAGAAATCGTAACACAGTCATCAATAAGAATTAGGAAAATCAAAGACAAGTGCACGGCATCACCCTTCGTGCTTTTACTCTCTCTCACCAAAACAATACACGACATCACCCTTCGTGCTTTACGCTCTTCCTCACCTAAACAACAATCACAAGGAAAATAGGATAAGGGAATCTTTAACCTCGAAATAAGATCAAATAACAACAGAAAATCAGTAAATAAACGTAAAGGACAACATAACTCAATTATCAGCAAGAATCAGGGAAATCAAGGACAAGTGCACGTCATCACCCTTCGTGCTTTTACTCTCGTCCTCACCATAAGAATCAATATAATAGGCACAGAATGGTACATCGTGCGGCACGACATCACCCTTCGTGCTTTACACTCTTTCCTCACCATGAAATCAATATAATAGGCACGGAATGGTACATCGTGCGGCACGGCATCACCCTTCGTGCTTTACACTCTTTTCTCACGAAACAAACAATGCACGACATCAGCCTTCGTGCTTTAACTCTCTTACTCACTCAAACAACAATCACAAACAATAGGGCAAGGGAATAAATGAAATTGTAATAAAGATCCCGGCAAGGGAGCAACAATTCAACAAATAAATCCCAGCAAGGGAACAACATCAGTAATATCAACATCCCGGCAAGGGAGATAACTAATAAATCAACAATAGCCCGGCAAGGGTATCAACATAATAAATTCTTTTCCTTCTCACTTTTTACTTCACAATTCACTTCATAACTCGAGCCAATGCTCTAGAGATTCAATTATCACTTACACTTTCACAATTCGTTATACAACTTGAGCCAACGCTCCTTAAGTGTTCATACGTCACAATTCCTTCCACAAACTTTACATAACATATAGAAACCATCACCAAGACATGAAAATCAGAATATAAGACCCACGGGCATGCTAGACACCAATGTATAGATACTCGTCACCATGCCTATACGTCGTACTCAACAATTACCACATAGAAAATAGGACTCAACTCCTAATCCCTCAAGCTAAGGTTAGACCAAACACTTACCTCGAACTTCCACGACTAGCTTTCTAGTCATTCTTCCCAAAAATCCAAAAATCGACCCCGGGCCCGCTTGGTCAAAACACGAGGTTCGGACCAAAATCAAATAACCCATTCACCCACGAGCCCAAATATAAAATAATTTCCAGAATTCGACCCCAAAACGAGGTCTAAATCATAATTAATCAAAAAGCCCTAACTCTACCCAAATCCCTAATTTTCTACCCTTAGTTCCATGTTTTAAGCCTAGAAATCTAATAGATGTTAATGGAAAATGAAGAAAATAAATTAAAGATTACTTACCCAAAAAGTTTTGATGAAGAAATTCTTCAAAAATCGCCTAAGAGCTTTGGAGAAGAAGGGGTTTATAAATTTTTATGAAAATCCCGTAATGGGTTCTGTTTTGAGACTTTAAAATAACTGGGCAAAAGTGCTCTTCGCGTTTGCGACATGCCCTACGCGTTCGGGATGGGTTAGGCCTGCTAGGCCATCGCGTTCGCGGAATGTGGCTCGCATTCGCGATGGGTTAGGCCTGCTAGGCCATCGCGTTCGCGGAATGTGGCTCGCGTTCGCGGAGCTTGGCTCCTCAAGCCTACGCGTTCGCGGACCATTGGTCGCGTTCGCGATAAATAAGCTGGTGACCCCTCCCCTCAACCTTACGTGTTCGCGAGAGGAGGGATGCGTTCGCGAAGGGTCTCCCCCCTCAGCTTCACGTTCGCGTCTCAACCTTCACGTTCGCGGAGAAGAATATGGGCACCTGCGATTTTTGCCTTACGTGTTCGCGATTGGGTCCACGTGAACGCGAAGGTTAAAATCCCTGGGCACTGACAGCAGAAATCTGCAATTTTTCTCAAGTTCAAAACTTCCCGAAACACATCCGAAACACACCCGAGCCCTCGGGGCTCCTAACCAAACACACGTACTGACTCAACAACATCATACAAACTTATTCGTGCGATCAAATCGCCAAAATAACCTCAACAACAATGAATCAGACCTCAAAATCAAGAACTTTTCTCAAACTTCATCAAGTATCAATTTTAGCAATTCAAGTCAAAATCACGTCGAACGACGTCCATTTTTAACCAAATTTTACAGGAATGACTTAAACTATATATAAGACCTGTACCGGGCACCGAAACCAAAATACGGGCCCGATACCATCGCTTTCTAATCAGATTTCATTTCATATTTTCTTTAACAATTTCAGAAAGCAATTTCACTTAAAAATTCATTTCTCGGCCTTGGGACCTCAGAATTCGATTCCGGGCATACACCCAAGTCCCATATTTTCCTACGGACCCTCCGAGACTGTCGGATCACGGGTCCGGGTCCGTTTATCCAAAATGTTGACCGAAGTCAAACTTTCTCATTTTATAATCAAAACTTAGCATTTTTAACAGATTTTCGTATTTAAGCTTTCCGGCTACGCGCCCGGACCGCGCATGCAAATCGAGGTGATAATAAATGAGGTTTTCAAGGCTGCGGAGTCATAGAATTCAATTAGAAGTAGGTGATGACCCTTTGGGCCGTCAGAGTCTATGTGTGTGTGTGTGTGTGTCTATATATATATATATATATATATGAACATAAAGCGCTAGGAACACATGGTCGGGTTCTTTTAGGTATTGATACACATGTAAATTGATTCATCAACTTATAACCTACTCAGATGCATCGTTGAATATTAAAAACAAAACGTCTCGACTTATATCAATTAATCTGTTATAATTGATTCATTGACTTATAACCTAGTGATGAATGAATGTAATTCATTAACTCTGTTACAATACAAATATTTATAGATAATAAGAATATAGTTTATTCCTTTACATACATGTTATTATAATTGTAACGACCTCACTGGTCGTTTTGAGCAATTGCGGCCGGTTCGGCAGTTTGAGGTCACGAGCAGCTTCATATTATGTGTATCTACTTGCGTGCACAGTTCGGGCGTGAAACCGGAAAGCTTTTATGTGAAAATATGAGAAATAGAAATTTTTAGAGTTGAAAATTTGGTTTTAGTTGACTTTGATCAATATTTTTGGTTAACGGACCCGGATCTGTATTTTGACGATCGCGCATGGTCCAGGGTAAAATATGGGACTTAGGCGTATGCCAGGAATTGGAAAATACTTTTTGAAGAAAAGTGTTGTGCTGCTTTTTTAAGGAAATAAAGAAATGAATTAATGTTTGAACTTGTTGGTATCAAGCGCGTATTTTGGTTCCGGAGCCTGGTACAAGTTTGTTATGATATTAAGTCCCATTTGTAAAATTTGGTGAAAACCGGAATTGATTTGACGTGATTTGGACGTCCGGTTGAAAAATTAAAAAATTTGAGTGTCCTTGAGAAAATCATGAGTTTTGAGGTTAAATTCGTAGTTGTTGATATTATTTTGATGATTTGATCGCACGAGAAAGTCCGTATGATGTTTTTAGACTTTCGTGCATGTTTGGTTTGGAGCCCCGAGGTCTTGGGTGAGTTTCAGATAGGTTTAGGCTATGTTGCACTTGTTTTTGGATGCTTCATCGTCGTATCTTCAAGAAAAAATAATACCATATTGAGAAAATGAGATCCAAATTTAGCTTCTATTGAACCAGATCCGTATCAAAATTACGGAACCATAGGAAAAAGAATCATCGAATTTGGACATCGTATGAGGAAGTTATGCTCATTTTCGTGTAGGGAAAAATTGCTGGTTTCTGGTGTGTTCCAAATGCGAACTTTTCCATCGTAGTTGCGATGCCAAGTTCGCAAATGCCAAGTTTTTGTCGCAAATGTGACTTCTACCAGCCCTGCTTTGTTTGCAATTTGCAAGGGTTCGCGATTGCGAACCCCGGGTCGCAAATGCGACCTCTGAGCGTTAAGTGAGGTTTTTGACGAGATTTTCACCCATTTTTCAATTTTCTCAAACCCTAAACCTCCATGGGAGATTTTCCAAAGAGCCAAACTTCTCCAAATCATTGGGTATGTGTTTCTAATCAATTTCCAACTATATTTTGTGATTATATCTTAGATTTAACATCAAATTCATGAGAATCTAAAGGAAAATTTGGGGAAAATTGTGAAATCTTTCAAAAATGTAAAATGATGATTTTAATGACCAAATGGTATAGGAATTAGATAATTTTTGTACGGGTGAACTCATAGCGGAATGGGTGTTCGATTTCTGTAAATTTTGTCGGGTTCCGAGGTGTGGGCTCGGGGAGTTGACTTTTGTTGACTTTTTGCAAATTGTATAAGAATCATAATTTTGTCAATTGAAATTGTTTTCTCTTGCATTTTTTGATATATTCAAGTCATTTTTGGCTAGATTGAGCCGAGCATTGATGAATTGGTAAAGGAAAAGCTAAATTGAGTATTGAATTGGCTGAATTGAGGTAAGTATCTTGCCTAACCTTGTGTGGGGGACTTCTCCCTTAGGATTTGAGTCTTCTATGCTATTTGTAGTCCGTGCACGCGAGGTGACGAGTGTGTGCTCGGACTCATTTGTGGGAAATTTGCCTTTTAAGGTTCTTAGGTCCTTATGTTCATTATGTGGGAAGTACTCCGTTATGATAGAGTTTCCTAATTACTTAATTTACCTCTATATGCTCCATACGATGTTGTTAGCTTCCCTCTAACTCTTACTTGTTACTTGGCCTTATTCTCCTTAATTGAAGCGATTGTTCTTCTTATCGTTTGTTATTTCTAAATTGAAAATTACTCTATGACCCCGTGTATATATGCTATTTGTCCAAATTGTTGTGGTTGTCGGTATAGTTATCACGTGCATGATATGCCTTGATGTTTTGTTAAGATTATTTCGCTTCTTGGTTTTTCTGTGATTCTCTTGTTGTCGTGTATTCATACTCTTGGTGGTGGAATTCCTTGTGATTGGGTTGTTGGATTGTTTTTGAGTATCCTTCGTGTTGCTGTTGTGTGTTTATTTTAGGACTACGGGACGGTATCCCGGGAGATCCCCCTGCATGTTTACTTTGGGACTACGGGACGGTATCCCGGGAGATCCCCCTGCATGTTTATTTTGGGACTACGGGATGGTATCCCGGGAGATCCCCCTGCATGTTTACTTTGGGACTACGGATCGGTATTCCGGGAGATCCCCCTGCACTTTTATATTGAAACTACGGGACTGCACCTGGTAGATTCCCCAAGTACTGGGTATTTAAATTTGGGACTACGTATCGGTATTCCGGGAGATCACCGCGCACTATGAGTTTGACAACGGGACGACACTCGGGAGATCCACTGGATATTTATATTTGGGACTACAGGACGGTATCCTGGGAGATCCCCAGTTGTTATCTCTGCATTGAGTTGTACGCCTTCTGTGATTATTTTGTCTCCGTTGTATTTGTTGTTATCAATTCAAGTGTTTTAACTGTTTAGATTCCTTTAATGCTGTGATCCTTTGTGTTGGAATCCATAATGTCTACAATACCTCGCCATATATACATATATATATATATATATATATATATATATATATATATATATATATATATATATATATATATATATATATATATATTTCAATACTTAAAATTTCAATAATTGTTATATTTTTTACTCAATTAGTTTCTGAATTAAATTTCCTTAAATCGTTTGAGGTTGTATTTTACTTAAAAAGGAATTTCTACTAATTTAATTTATTAAATCCCATGTTAAAGGTAATAAATCATTCGACGTTGTATTTTAATTGAAAATCATACTTTTTTTTATTCAAATGATTTCTAATAATAACTTCATCTTTTCTTGTTGAGTTCCTAGTTGGTTTAGAAACTGTACTCTACTTTATGATATGTAAATGAGACTCCTTAAACATCTTAATTGCAATGGTTATGGACCCTATGTACTGAGTAACATGAGAACGTCGTTGCGCAAAGTGAGATATAAATATCTGGGTACGAGGTGCCGGGTGTGCTAAAGGTTTGGTAATTGAGGTTATGATATGAGACATCGAATTTGAGATGGCTAGAATTGTGCATCAGAAATGATATGATCTAGTGAGTTGACATTGCCTTTCTTATTTGAGTACATTTTTCTTGTCTGTGTCCCAGCTATGTTGGTGTTAATTTACTTGGTTATCTTTGTTTCCATCCGTGTTTCCCTTTATTGTTTCTACTGTTTGTGGTTTGAGTTTCTCCCTATTGCTGATATTACCTTGTTATCGTATCTCGATAGTTTACCGTTATATCCTGTTCAGTTTATTTGATCAGTAGGTGCCTTGACTGTTCCTCGTCACTACTCCACCAAGGTTAGTCTTAATACTTAATGGGCACCGCTGTGGTGTGCTCATACTACACTTCTGTACATTTTTGTGTACAGATCCAGGTATTTGGTCAATAGTAGCTGCGCGGATCGTCGCAGCGGAGACTCAAGGTAAACCTGCTGCTGCGTTCGCAGGCCTCGGAGTCACCTTCAGTTGTACTTATTTTCATTGGTTCCTTTTGTTTCGGAACAGTGACGTATTTATTTTTTATAACTACTCTTAGAAAAGCTTATGACTTGTACCATCAATTTTGAGAATTGTAATTTGTTCAGAGTAGTTTAATTTGAAGTTAGTAAATATCAATGTAATTTCAGTTAATGTTAGGCTTACCTAGTTTAGAGACTAGGCGCCATCATGACTCCTTCGGAGGGATTTTTGGGTCGTGACAGGTTGGTATCAGAGCTCTAGGTTGATAGGTGCTACGAGTCATAAGCAGGTTTAGTAGACTCTTGCGGATCGGTACGGAGACGTATTTACTTATCTTTGAGAGGCCACAGAACTATTAGGATAATGTCACATTCTTCACTCCTTATCGTGCGATATTGATTCAGCTCGAAGCATATAGCTTATGTTCCTTTACATACACTCATGTGTAATATTACGCTCTCGGTGTCCGCTATGCGCCAGTGGTTCGTGATGCTACAGTTAGGCTACGAGGGAGTGAGAGATGCTCAAACATTTTCTCAACGTGTTGTCCAGACTGGAGATACAGAGGTATTGAGAGACTATTCAGTTGTTTACATGGAGGCGCAACGGAAGCGTGGTGGGTGTTGATTGAGGGTAGTTGGCGGTATTGGAGTACCTTGTGATTTGTATTGTACGAGCTGTGAAGGTTAGCTCTGCGGATCATCAGACGTTGTTTTCTATGGCTTCGCGCCAAGTTGAGGAGTCCATTAGTGGTATTCAGATTGCATAGTCAGATTTGCGTTGGTTTCAGCCTGAGGTATATGTATGTATGGTGCTGGTAGGTTCCTAGAATTTGTATATGGCTAAGGTTTGAGATCTTACACGGGACGATGTTGGGACTTTGATTGGGATTATTGCATATCGACTATCCGAAGAAATGGGTCAGCTATGTGGTGTTAGGTCAGCATAGCGATGAAGTGATTGGTCCTTTGAATAGGAATTCTCTACTGGTATTTGTGGAAGCGCTCTTGGATTGGATGGTTTGTATGACTCGGTTGAGTTGGGAAGGTGCAGTCCTGATGGCCTAGTTGCGTGCGGGCAGATCTCGGAGGGTTCTCGATGGTTTGACGACAACTTGAGTTGGCTGTCTACTATGGGCATGAGGGATATGTGGTACATTGTGGCTTTCTCCTGAATAGGTATCAGAGATTAATAGAGTGTTTACCTTGTCGGCTATCATATGTGAAGAGTGTACATTTTTGGAAAGGACCTTGAGTTTTGGTTTGCGAGTGTGTGGTTAGTAACATGGTGATTACTGGGTTTCGAGGCTTTCGAAGTTCATGTTTTGATACGTGGTCAGAAATCCTATATGGGTGCTTCATCAGAATGATAGGATGTGAGTGATATATCATCCACTTGATCTTCATAGTTGAGTTGGGTATGGAAACTTTGGTATTCCTGGGGTTTTGGGGCTAGATGCCTCATTATAGACTATTCCCTGTTTCCGGATCTTGAAGAAATGCCGAGAATGGGATAATTAATAGCATGTATTACCGATAAGTTGTTGTTGATCTTTTGAAGATAATTTATCTAATTGGGAAGGATCAGGATTTGGTAGGTACTATTTGAAAGCTCAATGAGAATATGCATCTTGTACCAGGTCCAGTTTGTGTGCTCCTGTTAGATCGTCATTATGGTTATGTAGTCGGCAGAATGGATATTATTTGTGCCCCTAGCCTATGATATGTGCTACTCTTTTATGTTGTGTTAGGCGGTGGGGTTGTATGATTATTTCCCACGCATGTTTTAATTTTGTTCAGGCCTTATGGCGATGCGGGTGAGATAGCCCTCGTGATGTTGATTTGCTCAATTCACCTTATATGTGCTTGCTTCTCTCCTATTTTATTACTTGTATTCATTGTTCCCACAGTTTTACTTATGCACTCTGTTGTGCTTGATATCAGTATTCAAATATTCAGTGAACCCGAGCATTTTGGCTTGATGAGTATTTGGGAGCGGGCTGCACGCTGCGGCGGATGTTATGGGGGATACCCTTTCCTTGTGTTTATTTGGTGTTGTGCCTTTCCTCTGTGGGACGATTTGATGAAAAACCTATACGTTTGTTGTCACACATGTTGTACTTGTTAGATAATTCTTCTACCTTGTTTTCCTTTATTTGTGTTGCATAATTGAGTCATTGCTGGTTTGGTGTACGAATTGTGTATTGTGAGAATCTGTGTGGTTCTATGATGAGTTGTTAGTTGGACTACATGTATTGGCTGAGATGGGGTTCTTAGACCTGATATTAGTACTATGGTATTGGGGGTGAGGAGTGGTCGAAAGTATGAGGGTGTTTCTGCTACGATTTGGGTAATGGCTCTTGGCGGGCGAGAAAGTTTCGTGACTTGTTGACTTCATGGGCGGCTATCAGTTTCCGCATGTTTCATTATCGTGGGCAGTGTTTTGGAAGTCCGGAACAAGGTTGTATTCAATGTGAAGTATATTGCCGACATCCAGGATGTTATTTGAGCAGCTATCGTGGTAAGAGGTTATTGCTTCGAGTATGTGAGTTGTGTGGAACAACATGTGATTGTATTCCAGATTGGAATTTTTGGCTCGATTCATCTTGTTTGGGTGTATGACTTAGGAGCTCTTGCAGTAGTTCGATGGCTATGGAACGACTCCGGGCACGTTCGAGGACGAACGTATTTTTAAGTGGAGGAGGATGTAACGACCCGACTGGTCGTTTTGAGCAATTGCGGCTGGTTCGGCAGTTTGAGGTCACGAGCAGCTTCATATTATGTGTATCTACTTGCATGCGCAGTCCAGGCGTGAAACCGTAATGCTTTTATGTGAGAATATGAGAAATAGAAATTTTTAAAGTTGAAAATTTGGTTTTAGTTGACTTTGGTCAACATTTTTGGTAAATGGACCCAAATCTGTGTTCCGACGATCCCGGGAGGTCCGCGGTAAAATATGGGACTTAGGCATATGCCAGGAATTGAATTCCGAGGTCCCTAGCCTTAGAAAATAATTTTCGAAGAAAATTATTGTGCTGGTTTTTAAAGGAAATAAAGCAATGAATTAATGTTTGAACCTGTTGGTATCACGCCCGTATTTTGGTTTCGGAGCCTGGTACAAGTTTGTTATGATATTTAAGTCCTATTTGTAAAATTTGGTGAAAACCGGAATTTGATTTGACGTTATTTGGACGTCCGGTTGAAAAATTAGAAAATTTGAGTGTCCTTGAGAAAATCATGAGTTTTGAGGTTAAATTCGTAGTTGTTGATGTTATTTTGATGATTTGATCGCACGAGTAAGTCCGTATGATATTTTTAGACTTGCGTGCATGTCTGGTTTGAAGCCTTGAGGGCTTGGGTGAGTTTCGGATAGGTTTAGGCAATGTTGCGCTTGTTTTTGGATGCTTCATCGTCGTTTCTTCAAGCAAAAATAATACCACATTGAGCAAATGAGATCCAAATTTAGTTTTAATTGAACCATTAGATCCGTATCAAAATTACGGAGCCATAGGAAAAAGAATCATCGAATTTGGACATCGTATGAGGAAGTTATGCTCATTTTCGTGTAGGGAAAAATTTCTGGTTTCTCGTGTGTTCGCAAATGCGAATGCGAACTTTTCCATCGCATTTGCGATGCCAAGTTCGCAAATGCCAAGTTTTTGTCGCAAAAGCGACTTCTGCCAGCCCTGCTTTGTTTGCAATTTGCGAGGGTTCGCGATTGCGAACCTGTAACGACCCGACCGGTCGTTTTTAGATTTCATGCCCCAATCCCCTATTAACTGCTTCCTCTAAGTTCATTTCTGCTATTTTGGTTTGCTGGGACGTTCGGTGTTGAGTTTCGGAGAGTTTTGGGGCACTTAGTCCCTAAATGAGAGCTTAAGTGTTAAAAAGTGGTCCGTAGTTAGAACTGTGTGAAGACGACCTCGGAATGGAAATCCGATGGTTCCGTTAGCTCCGTTAGGTGATTTCGGGGTTGGGAGCGTGTGCAGAATGTGTTTTGGAGGTCCGTAGCTAGTTTAGGCTAGAAATGCCGAAGTTCGAATTTTTGAAGTTCCGGTCCGATAGTGGGATTTTGATCCGAGGGTCGAAATGGAATTCCGGAAGTTGCAGTAGCTCCGTCATGTCATTTGGGATGTGTGTGCAAAATTTCAGGTCATTCGGACGTGGTTTGGTTAGGTTTTTGATCGAAAGCGTATTTTGAGGATTTGGAAGTTCATAAGCTTGATTTTTGGTTTGATCCGTCATTTCGATGTTGTTTTATGTGATTTGAAAGTTCGAGCGAGTCCGTGTTAGGTTATATGACTCGTATGTGTGATTTGACGGGGTCTCGGGAGCCTCGGGTGTGTTTCGGATGGGCTACGGGTCTTTTTCTTCCACTTTTGCACTGCTGTTGCTGCTTCTGGTACTCCTTCAATGCGTTCGCGATCAGGCCTTTGCAATCGCGAAGGCTTATTTTGGCCACCGGGAATTTCCTTCTTCGCGTCGCATAACACATCCCGCGTTCGTGATGCCCAGTGCACTTCTACTTCGCGTTCACATAGGCAACCCCGCGTTCGCATAGAGCAATTTCTGGAACCTCATATTTTCCTTCAACGCGTTCGCACTCGTGCTTCCGCGATCGCGAAGCACTGCTGGTCCCTTCTCCGCATTCGCGTTCCCTTCATCGTGTTCGCGATGCACATTTCTGGGCCAACCCATTTTTTTTCCTCTACGCGATCGCGACCCTTGCTCCGCGATCGCGATGAACAATTAACTGGGCAGACACAATTTAATCCCAAATTTGAGGGTTTCATCATTTTATCACATTTTGACTTCTAGAGCTCGGTCCTTGGTGATTTTTGAAGGGATTTTCACCTGGGCAACTTGGGTAAGTACTTCTCACTCGATTTATACCAATTTCCATGAATCTCCTCTTAATTTCCTCCTTTAATTTCAGATTTTTAATGAAAAATGGGTAGAACTTCATAGACCGAATTATTGAGTTTTGAGGGGGTGTTTGACCTCCGATTTGGGAGATTTTTATATGGTTTGACTCATGAGAGGACGAGGGTTACTGAAAATAGTAAAAATTATCCGATTCCGAGGCGTTGGTCTGAGGGGCATTTTGGTCATTTTGCCTAATTTCACGCTTTAGCTTTAAATTAAATAGTATAATCAGTTGCTTGAGATGTTATTTACAATGTGTGATTTAATTGAATAGATTTGGGCCATTTGGAGTCGAGTACTCATGGCAAGAACTGCTAGTTGATTTTAGCCGGTTCGAGGTAAGTATCTTGCCTAACCTTGCGTGGGGGACTTCCCCTTAGGATTTGAGTCTTCCTTGTTGATTGTATTCCTTGTACGCGAGGTGACGAGTGCGTGCTCGGATTTATTTGTGGAAAATTGCCCCTTTTAGGCTCTTAGATCCTTGTAATCATCGAATATGAAGTTGTTCTTGATATGCTTGAGTTTCCTGTTATTAGTTTCACCTCTACATGACTTACTTGGAATTTATCTGCCCTTTTTGGTTATTCTTGTTGCCTAATTGACTTTTACTTGTTTAACTGTAGATAATTACCCTTCTGTAGTCACATTAGCATTCCTAACTGCTTGTCTTTATCTGGAAAGCATTATTCTACCTCGCGTGATTAATTGGTCTTAATTGGAAAGAAGTTAGATATCCCATGTTTAGTTGAAATTTACTTAATTGTAATTATTTGATTCATGTTAACTTCCTTGTTGTTGAACTTAGTGTTATAGAATCGTTGTTTCATATTATTTCTCCCTTGTTGAGTTATTCTTACTGCGCGTAGTATTTCTCTATCACGGTTATTCCTTGTGAGTTAGTTGTACCGTCTTTTGGTGAACGGAATTTCTTGAGTTGATCCTCTTGCTTTGTTCCTGCATATATTGTCATTTGTTGTGTTGCATTGATATCGTGATCCACGAGGTTTCTGCCGTGCGATTGTTGATATTGTGATGCACGAGGTTTTCTGCCGTGCGATTGTTGATATTGTGATGCACGAGGTTTCTGCCGTGCGATTGTTGATA
>NW_017672516.1:158435-186579 GCF_001879085.1 Nicotiana attenuata
ATCTAAGGAATTGGGTTAAGGTTATTAATTGGTCAGGCTTGCCTAGCATTGTGTTGGGCGCCATCACGACCGGGGTTGGGGTCGTGCCACTTTCTTCTACCTTGTTTTCCTTTATTTGTGTTGCATAATTGAGTCATTGCTGGTTTGGCGTACGAATTGTGTATTGTGAGAATCTGTGTGGTTCCATGATTAGTTGTTAGTTGGACTACATGTATTGGCTGAGATGGGGTTCTTAGACCTGATACTAGTACTATGGTATTGGGGGTGAGGAGTGGTCGGAAGTATGAGGGTGTTTCTGCTACGATTTGGGTAATGGCCCTTGGCGGGCGAGAAAGTTTCGTGACTTGCTGACTTCATGGGCGGCTATGAGTTTCCGCATGTTTCATTATCGTGGGCAGTGTTGTGGAAGTCCGGAACAAGGTTGTATTCAATGTGAAGTATATTGCCGATATCCAGGATGTTATTTGAGCAGCTATGGTGGTCAGAGGTTATTGCTTCGAGTATGTGAGTTGTGTGGAACATCATGTGATTGTATTCTAGATGTGAATTTTTGGCTCAATTCAGCTTGTTCGGGTGTATGGCTAAGGAGCTCTTCCAGTGGTTCGATGGCTTTGGAACGACTCCGGGCACGTTCGAGGACGAATGTATATTTAAGTGGAGGAGGATGTAACGACCCGACTGGTCATTTTGAGCAATTACGGCCGGTTCGGCAGTTTGAGGTAACGAGCAGCTTCATATTATGTGTATCTGCTTGCGTGCGCAGTCCGGGCGTGAAATCGGAATGCTTTTATGTGAAAATATGAGAAATAGAAATTTTTAGAGTTGAAAATTTGGTTTTAGTTGACTTTGGTCAACATTTTTGGTAAACGGACCCGGATCTATGTTCCAACGATCCCGGGAGGTCCGCGGTAAAATATGGGACTTAGGCGTATGCCAGGAATTGAATTCCGAGGTCCCTAGCCTTAGAAAATAATTTTTGAAGAAAATTGTTGTGTTGGTTTTTAAAGGAAATAAAGAAATGAATTAATGTTTGAACTTGTTGGTATCAGACCCGTATTTTGGTTCCTGAGCATGGTACAAGTTTGTTGTGATATTTAAGTCCTATTTGTAAAATTTGGTGAAAATCGGAATTTGATTTCACGTGATTTGGACGTCCGGTTGAAAAATTAGAAAATTTGAGTGTCCTTGAGAAAATCATGAGTTTTGAGGTTAAATTCGTAGTTGTTCATGTTATTTTGATGATTTGATCGCACGAGCAAGTCCGTATGATGTTTTTTGACTTGCGTGCATGTTTGGTTTGGAGCCCCGAGAGCTTGGGTGAGTTTCGGATAGGTTTAGGCTATGTTGCGCTTGTTTTTGGATGCTTCATCGCCGTTTCTTCAAGCAAAATTGATATCACATTGAGCAAATGAGATCCAAATTTAGTTTTTATTGAACCATTAGATCCGTATCAAAATTACGGAGCCATAGGAAAAAGAATCATCAAATTTGGACATCGTATGAGGAACTTATGCTCATTTTCGTGTAGGGAAAAATTGCTGGTTTCTGGTGTGTTCGCAAATGCGAACTTTTCCATAGCATTTGCGATGCCAAGTTCGCAAATGCCAAGTTTTTGTCGCAAATGCGACTTCTGCCAGCCCTGCTTTGTTTGCAATTTGCGAGGGTTCGCGATTGCGAACCCCGAGTCGTAAATACGACATCTGAGGCCTGTTAAGTGAGGTTTTTGACGAGATTTTCACCCATTTTTCAATTTTCTCAAACCCTAAACATCCATGGGAGATTTTCCAAAGACCCAAACTTCTCCAAATCATTGGGTAAGTGTTTCTAATCAATTTCCAAATATATTTTGTGATTATATCTTAGATTTAACATCAAATTCATCAAATTCATGAGAATCTAACGGAAAATTTGGGGAAAATTGTGAAATCATTCAAAAATGTAAAATGATGATTTGAATGACCAAATGGTATCGGAATTAGATAATTTTTGTATGGGTGAACTCGTAGCGGAATGGGTGTTCGATTTTTGTAAATTTTGTCGGGTTCCGAGGTGTGGGCTCGGGGAGTTGACTTTTTGCAAATTGTATAAGAATCATAGTTTTGTCAATTGAAATTGTTTTCTCTTGCATTGTTTGATATATTCAAGTCGTTTTTGGCTAGATTGAGCCGAGCATTGACGAATTGGTAAAGGAAAAGCTAAATTGAGTATTGAATTGGCCGAATTGAGGTAAGTATGTTGCCTAACCTTGTGTGGGGGACTTCTCCCTTAGGATTTGAGTCCTCTATGCTATTTGTAGTCCGTGCACGCGAGGTGACGAGTGTGTGCTCGGACTTATTTGTGGGAAATTTGCCTTTTAAGGTTCTTAGGTCCTTATGTTCATTATGTGGGAAGTATTCCGTTATGATTGAGTTTTCTAATTGCTTAATTTACCTCTATATGCTCCATACGATGTTGTTAGCTTCCCTCTAACTCTTACTTGTTACTTGGCCTTATTTGCCTTAATTGAAGCGATTGTTCTTCTTATCGTTTGTTATTTCTAAATTGTAAATTACTCTATGACCCCGTGTATATATGCTATGTGTCCAAATTGTTGTGGTTGTCGGTGTAGTTATCACGTGCATGATATGCCTTGTTGTTTTGTTAAGATTATTGCGCTTCTTGGTTTTTCTGTGATTCTCTTGTTGTAGAGTATTCATACTCTTGGTGGTGGAATTCCTTGTGATTGGGTTGTTGGATTGTTTTTGAGTATTCTTCGTGTTGCTGCTGTGTGTTTATTTTGGGACTACGGGACGGTATCCCGGGAGATCCCCTTGCATGTTTACTTTGAGACTACGGGACTGTATCCCGGGAGATTTCCCTGCATGTTTATTTTGTGACTATGGGACAGTATCCCGAGAGATCCCCTGCATGTTTACTTTGGGACTACGGATCGGTATTCCGGGAGATCCCCCTGCACTTTTATATTGGAACTACGGGACTGCACCCGGTAGATTCCCCAAGTACTGGGTATTTATATTTGGGACTACGGATCGGTATTTCGGGAGATCACCGCGCACTATGAGTTGGACTACGGGACGACACCCGGGAGATCCACTGGATATTTATATTTGGGACTACAGGACGGTATCCTGGGAGATCCCCAGTTGTTATCTCTGCATTGAGCTGTACGCCTTCTGTGATTATTTTGTCTCCGTTGTATTTGTTGTTGTCAATTCAAGTGTTTTAACTGTTTAGATTTCTTTACTGTTGTGATCCTTTGTGTTGGAATCCATAATGTTTACAATACCTCACCATATTTTTTTTATATATTTCAATACTTCAAATTTCAATAATTGTTACATTTTTTACTCAATTGATTTCTCAATTAAATTTTCTTAAACCGTTTGAGGTTGTATTTTACTTAGAAATGAATTTCTACTAAGTTAATTTATTAAATCCCATGTTAAAGGTAATAAATCATTCGACGTTGTATTTTAATTGAAAATGCTACTTTTTTTATTCAAATAATTTCTAATAATAACTTCATCTTTTCTTGTTGAGTTCCTAGTTGGTTTAGAAACTGTACTCTACTTTATGTTATGTAAATGAGACTCCTTAAACATCTTAATTGCATTGGTTATGGACCCTATATACTGAGTAACATGAGAACGCCGTTGCGCAAAGTGAGATATAAATATGTTGGTACGAGGTGCCGGGTGTGCTAAAGGTTTGGTAATTGAGGTTATGATATTAGACATCGAATTTGAGATGGCTGGAATTGTGCATCAGAAATAATATGATTTATTGAGTTGACATCGCCTTTCTTATTTGAGTACATTTTTCTTGTCTGTGTCCCAGCTATGTTGGTGTTAATTTACTTGGTTATCTTCGTTTCCATCCGTGTTTCCCTTTATTGTTTCTACTTTTTGTGGTTTGAGTTTCTCCCTATTGCTGATATTACCTTGTTATCGTATCTCGATAGTTTACCGTTATATCCTGTTCAGTTTATTTGACCAGTAGGTGCCTTGACTGTTCCTCGTCACTATTCCACCGAGGTTAGTCTTGATACTTGCTGGGCACCCCTGTGGTGTTCTCATACTACACTTCTGTACATTTTTGTGTACAGATCCAGGTATTTGGTCGATAGTAGCTGTGCGGATCGTCGCAGTGGAGACTCAAGGTAAACCTGCTGCTGCGTTCGCAGGCCTCGGAGTCACCTTCAGTTGTACTTATTTTCATTGGTTCCTTTTGTTTCGGAACAGTGACTTATTTGTTTTGTATAACTACTCTTAGAAAAGCTTATGACTTGTACCACCGGTTTTGGGAATTGTAATTTGTTCAGAGTAGTTTAATTTAAAGTTAGTAAATATCAATGTTTCAGTTCATGTTAGGCTTACCTAGTTTAGAGACTAGATGCCATCACGACTCCTTCGGAGGGATTTTGGGTCGTGACAATAATCTATTAAAAGTAATTACCTAGTAAAGATTATGCTTATAGTTTTTAATTATTTATAATAATTGTAGTTAAATAAAATAAATTTTTATAGCTAATAAGATTTTTTTATAGCTTATAATATTTAAAAACCAAAATAGAAAAAAGAAAGTTATTAATTTTTTTTTAAGAAATAGCGACCAACTTTGGTCGCTATTTTGGTCAAACAATCAAAAATAGCGACCAACGTTGGTCGCTATTTTGGTCAAACAGTCAAAACTTAATTAGCTACCAAAATAGCGACGAACGTTGGTCGCTTTTTTGTAAATTCAAACTCAAAAACAGGTTTCCCCCTCCCATTCTCTTATTTTCTTCCCAAAATTTTCCCAAATTCTCTCTTAGCACATTCTCCTCCCTTTCTCTATTTCCCTCACACATATCAACCCCCCTACCCCGTGCCACCACTGTGACCACCTGAGCCACCGCCGGAGCCGCCGCTGCCCCTTTCTCTTCTTCTCCACCTAAAAACAACCTAGGTTTGAATTATAACCTTGAATCTTTGTTATTTCTAATTTTTATTTCAATTATTTCAATATTGTAGTTTAAGGATATGAATTAGTGTTTAAATTCTTTGAATATTGTATTTTATTGAGAATGAGGATTTAGGTCTTGTTTTAGTTAGCTTTGTTAATTAATTTTATTAGTTAATTAGTTTAATTAGTGTTGAATATAGTTTAGTTAGATTTGAATTATACTTTGTATTGTCTTGATAGTTTAGTTAGAATCTAGGGTTTAGGATATGAATTGAAATTTTTGTGTATAAATTGAACTTTTAGGATATGAATTGAACCTTTAGGATATGAATTGGACTTTTAGTTTATGTATTGGAATTTTAGTTTATAAACTGAAATTTTAGGATATGAATAGAACTTTTGTGGATATGAGTTGAACCTTTAGGATATGAATTGAACCTTTATGATATGAATTGAACCTTTAGGGTATGAATTGAAATTTTTGTGTATGAATTGAACTTTTAGGAATGAATTGAACCTTTAGGATATGAATTGGACTTTTAGTTTATGTATTGTAGTTTATAAATTGAAATTTTAGGATACGAATTGAACTTTTGTGGATATGAGTTGAACCTTTAGGATATGAATTGAACATTTAGGATATGAATTAAACTTTTAGTTTATGTATTGGACTTTTAGTTTATGTATTGGAATTTTAGTTATAAATTGAAATTTTAGGATACGAATTGAACTTTTGTGGATATGAGTTGAACCTTTAGGATATGAATTGAACCTTTAGGATATGAATTGGACTTTTAGTTTATGTATTGGACTTTTAATTTATGTATTGAAATTTTAGTTATAATAAATTTTAGGATATGAATTGAACTTTGTGATATGAGTTGAACTTGGATATGAATTGAAATTTTTGTGTATGAATTGAAATTTTAGGATATGAATTGAGCCTTTAGGATATGCATTGGACTTTTAGTTTATGTATTGGAATTTTAGTTTATAAATTGAAATTTTAGGATATGAATTAAACTTTTGTGGATATGAGTTGAACCTTTAGGATATGAATTAAAAATTTTGTGTATGAATTGAACTTTTAGGATATGAATTGAGCCTTTAGGATATGAATTGGACTTTCAGTTTATGTATTGGAATTTTAGTTTATAAATTGAAATTTTAGGATTTGAATTGAATTTTTGTGGATATGAGTTGAACCTTTAGGATATGAATTGAACCTTTAGGATATGAATTGGATCTTTAGCTTAATGTGTTAGTTCTATTAAACTTTATACTTTGTTGGTTTTAATGTTGTTGTCGTTGTTGTTGTGTTGTTGTTGTTGTGTTGTTGTTGTTGTTATTGTGTTGTTGTTGTTGTTGATGGTGGTGGTGGTATTGTTGTTGTTGTTGCTTGTAATAGGTAATTTGGTATGGCAGGTGGTGTAGCTGCCAAAACAGGCAGTTTCTGCAAAATTATACCCAAAAAAGCGACCAACTTTGGTCGCTTTTCTTATTAAAAAAAATATTTTCTGGGCAATAGAGACCAAGGTTGGTCGCTAATTAACCCAGATTTCTTAAAAAGCAACCAACTTTGGTCGCTATTCTATTAAAAAAAATAATTTCTGAAAAATAGCGACCAATTTTGATCGCTTATGTTTAAAAAATAATTAAATTTATTCAATTAGCGACCAATTTTGGTCGCTTATATTTTAAAAAAATTAAAAAAAATTAAAAAAAGCGACTAACTTTGGTCGCTATTTTTCAGATTTTAAAATATAATATTTGGTTTACAGACCAAAGTTGGTCGCTGTATTTTGATTAATAATAAATAAATAAATAACATAATTTAAATACAGAGACCAATTTTGATCGCTAAATTTATATTATTAAAATACTAAAGCGACCAAAGTTGGTCTCTATATTTAAAACCCGGAATATTTGATCATTTTACCTTAGAGACCAGCAAAATAGCGACCAAGCCAGTTTGGACGCTTTTTGGTCGCTTTTTGACCTGCAAGCGACCAACTTTGGTCGCTTTTTTCGGATTTCTAGTAGTGTTTATATACTTTTAAAGAATTTCGGAGCAAAACTAGTGAAAACAAGACAAAAAATTAAGTCGAAAAGAAGAGGCTTGAAATTTTGGTAGAAAACTATGCTTGGGAAGAATATTTTCAACCCAACCACACCATGGATTGGATATTGAAGCTACATTTAAAGAGTTTTTTATTCATGTTGTAAATGTTGTTGACCGTGCATTATTCATTCATGACATGATTCATAAATTATTCTAATATCTATTATGACTTCAAATGGTGTTATGAAGTATGTATGATATGTGTTACTCATCAGAACTAAAAGAGACACCCTTGTCCTGACTTATCAAATGTGCCATATGAACTCACTTGTGAATAAAATCACTAGTGATATTGGATAGATAGGTTGGTGGTATACATCACTGTGATGACCCAAACGGTCATCACTTGTTTTAAATTAAATTCTATGATTCCGAGGCTTTAAAAACCTCATTTAGAGTCACCTCGATTTGCATGCGCAGTCCGGGCGCGTAGCCGGAAAGCTTAAATGAGAAACTGTGTGAAAAATGATAAGTTTTGACTATAAAATGAATTAATTTGACCTTGGTCAATGTTTTGGAAAAACGGACCCAAACCCGTAATTTGACGGTCCCGGAAGGTCCGTAGGAAAATATGGGACTTGGGCGTATGCCCGGAATCGAATTCCGAGGTCCCAAGCCCGAGAAATGAATTTTTGAAATAAATTGTTTTCTGAAATTATTAATAAGGTTTTGAAATGAAATTTGATTAGAACCTGATGGTATCGGGCCCGTATTTTGGTTCCGGCGTCCGGTACAGGTCTTATATGTGATTTAAGGCGTTTATGTGAAATTTGGTGAAAAACGGAATCCATTTGACGTGATTCGGACCTTAAAAGCAAATTTGATGTTTAAAGAAGTTTTGAGAAATTTCATTGATCTTGAGGTTTAATTCGATGTTCATGACGTTATTTTGGTGATTTGAGTACACGCATAAGTTCGTAGGATATTTTTGAGGTTGTGTGTATATTTGGTTTGGAGCCCCGAGGGCTCGGGTGAGTTTTGGATAGGCCACGGGATGAATTTTGGACTTAAGGAATTGCAGGCCTGCAGGTTTCGCATTTCCCAAACATTTTTTCGCAATTACCAGGATTGTTCGCATTTCCCAAACTTTCTTCGAAATTCCCAGGTTCGCATTTCCCAAACATTTTTCGCAATTACCAGGCATGTTCGCATTTCCCAAACTTTCTTCGCAATTTCCAGGTTCCCATTTCCCAAATATTTTTCGCAATTACCAGGCATGTTCGCATTTCCCAAACTTTCTTCGCAATTCCCAGATTCGCAATTCCCAAACTATTTTCGCAATTCCCAGGCATGTTCGCATTTCCCAAACTTTCTTCGCAATTCCCAGGTTCGCAATTCCCAAACTATTTTCGCAATTCCCTGGCCTGTTCGCAGTTCCCAAACTTTTTTCGCAATTCCCGGGTTCGTAATTCCCAAACTTTTTTCGCAATTCCCAAGCCTGCAGAGGTTGGTTGGCAATTGCGAACCCCTATTCGCAATTCCCATATCAGAGACCTGCAACTTTTATACTTAGACGATTTTAAACCCATTTTTCATATTCTCTCAAAACCTAAACACACTTAGGCGATTTTTCAAGGATTTCTTCTTCTCCAAATCAATTGTAAGTCATTTTTAACTAACTTCCTTCAATTCTTAACATCTTTTAACATGATTTCAACTTCAAATCAATTATTTTCATGGGGGAAATTGGGTGTTTTGGGTAGAACCTAGGCTTTTTCAAAAATTGGGGATTTTGACCTCAATTTGAGGTTCGATTTCAAAAGAAATTATATATTTGAGTTCGTGGGGGAATGGGTAATCGATTTTTGGTTCGAACCTCGGGTTTTGACCACGTGGGCCCAGGGGCGATTTTTGACTTTTTGGGTAAAACTTTGGAAAACTCATTTTCATGCATTGGGGTTGATTCATTTAGTGTTTATTAAAGTAATTAAGTAATTTGTGATTAGATACGAGCGAATTGGAGGTAGAATCGCGGGGTAAAGCTATAATTGAGGCTTGAGTTGTGTTCAAGGCATCGAGGTAAGTGTTTGGTCTAACCTTAGCTTGAGGGATTAGGAGTTGAGTCCTATTTTCTATGTGGTAATTGTCGAGTACGACATATAGGCATGGTGACGAGTATCTATACGTTGGTGTCTAGCATGACCGTGAGTCCGTAAATTGTGAATATCTTGATTTCGTTGTATTTTCTTACCTCGGTGATGATTCCTAATTATCGTAAAAAGCTTGTGGAAGGAAATTATGACCTTTGAACATCGAGGAGCATTGGCTCAAGTTATATTACAATTGTGAAAGTATATGAAATGATTGAAACCTTCGGAGCATTGGCTCAAGTGGTAAAGTGAGTTATGAAATAAAAAGTGAAGGAAAGAGAAAGAGTTATTAAATTGTTCCCTTGCCGGGATATTGTTACTTTGTTGGTTATCTCCCTTGACGGGATGTTGAGATTATTGATGTTGTACCCTTGCCGGGTTTTAATTGTTTAAATTGTGTTCCCTTGCCGGGATTTCTATTATTATTCTGTTTATTCCCTTGCCCCTTGTTTGTGATTGTTGTTTGGGTGAGGAAGAGTGTAAAGCACGAAGGGTGATACCGTGCCTTGTTTGTTTATTGTGAGGAAAGAGAGTAAAAGCACGAAGGGTGATGCCGTGCACCTTTTATTATATCATTGCTTGGTGAGGATGAGAGTAAAAGCACGAAGGGTGATGTCGTGCACTTATTGTCGTTTGTTATGATTTCTTATTGTTATCAGTACAAGTGCATTAATTGTCTTATTCCACTATTACTGTGATTCTTTATGTTGACATTTCGCTTTATTGTGTTACTTGTTATTATTGAATCAAGGTATCCTTGCGCAATGTTATGCCTTGAATTTATGCCATAATTGCTACATGCTACTTGACATTCAACATATTAAATACTAAATTACCTAATTGCTCCTTAAAGTACATAATTAATTGCTACTTGTCATTATTTATTTTCTTCAGTGAATCATAATTTTTGTATACTTGTTGTCTAATGAATTCGTATTAATTGTTGCGTTTGTTAGAGTAAATCTCTTTTGGAAGAACTGTTGATTTAATGAAATGGGAGCGGGTGGTACGCCTACCACGAGACTTAATACAATGGGAGCGGGTGGTACGCCTACCACGAGATTTAATGAAATGGGAGCGGGTGGTATGCCTACCACGAGATTTAATGAAATGGGAGCGGGTGGTACGCCTACCACAAGATATGAGAAATGGGATCGGGTTGCACGCCTGCAACGAGTTGTGAACCGAGAGTGAAATCTACCTTTGTCTTCCTTATCCTTGTTAGAAGTTGAATTTTGGTTTCCTGATAATTCTCTTGAGATTATGCTTTATCTGTTATCTCCCGAAGCATGTTTCTCCCTCCCATCTTTATTTGTTTACTTCTGCTTTACTTGCCGCTGTATATTATACAACTGCACAGGTTTATTTGGTGGTCTGGTCCTAGCCTCGTTACTACTTCGCCGGGGTTAGGCTAGGCACTTACCAGCACATGGGGTCGGTTGTGCTGATACTACACTCTGCACTCTTTTGTGCAGACCCCGGTGTTGTAGATTTCGGACCGCAGTGAGATTGCTGGATCTTATTCACCAGGCGACCCGAGGTAGCCCTGCAGGCGTTCATAGGCCCTGGCGTCTCCTTTCATCTACATTCCTGTTTCTTTCATGTATTTTCGGAGACAGTGTTGAGTTTACTTCTTTCAGACCTTTATGTGTAGTATTCTTAGACCGTCTATGAAACTGTGACACCAGTTCTGGGTAGTCAAAATTCAAATGGTTGTATTAGAAATTTATGTTCAGATATAAAAAAAAAATTATCTTCCGCTTAATTATTCAAAGTTCCATTGTTTTCATGTTATTGACTTATATTTGTTAAAAAGAAGCAATGTGATAATGAAGTAAGTAGCTAAGGATTGGCTTGCCTAGCTCTCATTAGTAGGCGCAATCACGACTCCCGAGGGTGGAAAATCCGGGTCGTGACAATCACTCTCCTATCTTGAAATTATTTGGCCACGTGATATGAATTTTCTATATTATTTTTGCATGATGATTGAACTGCCTAAAGCCTATTTATGCTTGTGTTACGGCCAGCCTGAAGTCCGTTATATGTTATCGTACTTGCAATGATATGATATGATAGAATATGAGTTTGCTCATGAATTAGGAGTTTGCTCGATAGGTAGCAAGCTTACTAGGTGCATATTGAGCAAGTACAAGAAATTGACAATTTCCCCCATATTCCTTTTTGCGCTATTGAGACTCTCATTGGTGGAGCTACATGCTCCCATTATTTTCCTCCTCTGGTTGGAGTTTTATTATTCTATGCAATCAAGGGGTGACTCATTTGTCCTTACGAGGCTTTCTGACGCTGAAGGCTCTACAGTTATTTCACACACAATTCAACATACTCTTAACTCTTTATTGATGAGTTAGAACATATTTTAACTGCTCTTGAATGATTGGAGTCACATGGGATAGGGAGACAGTTGACCACCATTGAGGTATTTAATATTATTGTTACTTGGGCGATAATTTGAATACTTAATATATATGATATACAAATTACTCATGTTGTATTAGTATACTCTTTATTGGTACATAATAAGGTAGAACTAGTCAAGCAACTCGTACAGGGCTCGATATCTAAGACCATAATATTAAACATTAATAATAATGACTATACACAGATGATTGATACAACCAAACCAAATGATGTCTTTTGGCTTGCAAGGTAAACATCTAATTGTCAAGGCTACATCAGCTTGGGCTTGGCCGAAGAAGTCAGTCTACAATATGAAGCCAGACCATGCAAAGGCCGTTCGCAATATTTAAGAGAAAACTACCCTCTATAGCCCCTCAAAATTTTAATAGCCCATGTTTTGTCCTACTTACAAAAAATGGCCCTTCGGCCCAAACGTATTGCATATAGTAGCCGAAAGAAATAAGCATGACAACATAAGCGCATGTAGCTCAGTGGTTAGAGCGCTTGTTTCCTAAGCTAACAATTGAATGAAATATGTAATGCAGGACATATACGAAATGTCTATTTTTGTATATTTTTTGTATAATAACAGTCCATTTTTGTATATTTTTTGTATAGTAACAGTCTATTTTGTATATATTTTGTATAGTGAGAGCTAATTGTATATAAATTATATAGTGGCAGTCTATTTAGTATATTTTTATATAGTGATAGTCTATTTTGTACATATTTTGTATAATGACAGTCTATTTAGTATATTTTTTGCATAATGACATTTTATTTTTGTATGTATTTTGTATAATGACACTCTATTTGTATATAAATTGTATAGTGACAGTCTGTTTTGTATATTTTTTGTATATTGACAGTCTATTTGTATAGTAACAGTCTATTTTGTATAATTTTTGTATAGTGACAGTCTATGTTGTATATAATAAGACATCTTCTTGTTTGAGAGAGAGCAGAGTAGATTAGTATACAGTGAGTACTGAGACTTCTATTTCACATGTAGTTCTTGCCTTCATGGAGTACTTGCTGAGCTTCAGTTGCTCGTTTCCCCCTTAGATTTTTGCATAATAAGATTACAAACTACTTCTGCTGACAGATCAAAGAAGAAGATGAGATCACACTATTGGATCCTTTATAACCTTCAATAATTTTAATATCTCTGTTTTTTTGGGCATTTCATTGTTGCTCTGCTTATTCCATTCCACCTCTCTCCACACTTCAAGTCCCCCCTCCTTCCCTTCCCTTTTCCTGGAAATCTGGAACCGTTGGTGTGCTGCTCAAATGCTTACGTTGGTAGTTTAGTTCTATTCTATTCACCTTTTCTCAAATTGCCAAAACCATACTCTCTGTATCTGAAGCTAAATTTCAGATACAGAGTCAAGATTTACGTATTTCAACTCTAGCAGCGATTCAAAGGTTTTTTCTTTGGATGCAATCGGTGATTTTGTAGCCATAGCATGGTCGCCTCTCTTTTTCGCGATCTGCTCTGAGCCTCAGTACTTTTGGGTTAGCCACTAGAATTATTTTTGGGCTATAAAATGTATGTTGCTGTTTTTGGGCTACCGGATGAAATATGTTTGGGCCGATGGGCTACAAATGAAGTTTGCTCAATATTTAAAGCAAGTTACGGAGTTGAAAAGTTTGAAATTTGAATGGGGGGAGTGACAGTATTTTTGGGCCCTTGTAATTGATTTTGGGCTATTAATTATATGGTTTATTTTAGAGATTTTTACACGGCTGATCTCTTCTTAAAAATTATTGTCATAAATAATAGCCTTTTCTGTTTATTCCAAAAATAGCAGATTTTTTTACCTTTTTAGCAGTTTTGATAAATTATGTGGTTGTTTAAAATTTAGCCAACCCGCAATTTAAGGGATAGTTTTGATCATTATTAAATTTAACTAATTTAAAACTTTAACTAAACGTGGTATCTAATTAATTACTACCTTACGGCTGCCACCCTATTTTCTAATGCATCGTGTCCTTATCCTCACACCTTTTGTATCTCTCTTAATAATCTCTTATATCCTTATTCCTATATTTTTCTATGATCTGTAAGAAGTCCACTAGTCCAGTGATCAGAAGCATTTTTCATATTTCTACTCAACCAAAATATAAATGGTATTTGAGACTTATTCTTCTTCAATGTCTCTTGTTCTTCGGGAAAAAACATCATTTCACTTTTTCCGCACAATTTTTCTTTCCTATTTTTCTATTAAAGGAATAACGTACAGATATACATGTATAGTCCGAAATTATACATTATATATAGAGATTTTTTCCTTCCTATACCATATATGAAACTTTATTACCAAATATGTGCATGGTTTCTAATTTACCCGCTATGTTTACAGTTTTTCTACAATTATTATACCATTCATTAAATACTAATTATTAGTAGCTACATCTTTCTAATTCGGCGCGCTACAAATCAGGAACTATAATATTCTAATTGATTTAGTGACCTTCAAATCAAATTTGAAACGCAAATCCTATATCTTCAATTTAAAATCAAATTACATAGACTCTTTTCTGTAAAAACTCTGTTCTTCG
Source organism: Nicotiana attenuata (assembly GCF_001879085.1). Taxonomy (NCBI): domain Eukaryota; kingdom Viridiplantae; phylum Streptophyta; class Magnoliopsida; order Solanales; family Solanaceae; genus Nicotiana; species Nicotiana attenuata. The sequence goes on from NW_017672516.1 coordinate 172,572, forward strand.
ATATTTTTCCTTAAGCCACAAATCAAAAAAGACAAAATCGTCAACAAATTCGAACCAAATTGTAGAAATTAGTTCTGCAAAAGCTCAGTTCGTCGACATTCTCTCTACATTTCTCTCTATTTCTCAATCGTAAATTTCAGCAATACAAAGCAAATGAAAAGAGAACAGCAATTCCACTATTGACAGCCATTAAAAAGCTTGAAAGCTTTGAATTCAAATTTGGGTTTTCAAAAATCATTATTTGTTTGGATTGGGTGTTGTTGAAAATAATCAGAAATACAGTTTGGAGTTTATATCTCAATTTTGAGGGGTTTTGGTGAAGATTAGACTTGGTTTTGACTGAATTTCAGATTGAAACTCGAAGAAGAAGAAGAAGACGACGACATATTGCAGAAATTGTAGATAAATTGTAGATTATTTGTATTCTGATTGTAGATGCTTTATTTTCTATTTTCACAAATAAAAAACGGCTAAAACTTCTACAAATCTTCTGAAAAAATGCAATTATGTCAAAAATCTCAATTATGCTACAATTGAATGGGAATTGGGATATAAAAATTCAATGTACCCAGTTTGTAGATATTTTATAGATAAATTGTAGATTATTTGTATTCTAATTGTAGATGCTTTGTTTTCTGTTTTCACAAATCAAAAACGACTAAAACTTCTACAAATCTTTTGCAAAAACGCAGTTATGTCGCAAAATCTCAATTAAACTACAATCGAATGGGAATTGGGATACTAAAATTCAATATACCTAGTTTGTAGATATTTTTTAGATGAATTGTAGATTATTTGTATTCTGATTGTAGATGTCACACCTCCTTTTTTACACACCACCCTGAAGGATAGTATATAAAGGAGTTTTTCCACTTTAAGTGACATTATTCGAAATGAGATTATTTATTTATCAAAGTCGCCACTTGGGATAGTTTATTTGGTGTCCCAAGTCAACGGTTTATTTTGAATCCCAAATCGAGGAAAATTCGACTTTCCTTGTGAACTCTGCGAACCAGAAATTCTGAATAAGGAATTCTGTTAACCCGGGGGAAGGTGTTAGGCACCCCCGGATTTCGTGGTTCTAGCACGGTCGCTTAAACTATTACAATTGGCCTATTATCTGATTTTAATACATGTTTTAGCCTATGTGCATTTTAACTTTAAAATCGCTTTTATTTATTTTAAAGAAGATTGAACGTCGTCTAAAACATGTTTTTGGATCGCGTCACATGAAATGCACCCGCAATCCGAAACACATTTTATTCAACATTTTAGGATTTGGATTTAGGTCACATGAAATGCACACCCGAGTTTAGGAAGGTAGTATTATTAAAATAACGCGCCTAAAGCGACTACGCGTCTTTAACTTTGCGATGGCCATGGAAAATTTGCTAAATGGCATGCCTCGTTTTCTAGGGATTCAAATTAATTAAGTGAGGGCCATGAGTTTGAGATTTTATTTGATATGGCATGCCTCAAATTATTCTAAAGGATTTTACTCAACTGAAGCAAACTACAGATATTCATGAATTATTTTTCTAGACTACTTTGAGATTATCTAATGTGTACCAGCGTGCCAAGTGATAATCCAAAACTAAAGCAATGGCAGTAAGGAAAATCTGGAAAGAAGCAATTTTGAGCTAAGCATTACCAAAGTAAATAATAAGAATTTAATGGAGGCAATAAAGGAACACTTGGTCGTGAATAGTAGTGAAATTTAAAAGATCCAAAACTAAAAGCCTTTTTTTATGAACTTGACGCAGCTAATTTTTGAACACTCTATTTCTGGAAACACCAATTTAAGTTGTTGGCAGAATAAACTTAATCGTGTTCAAGATCGATGCAAAATTTCATTCTCGTACACTGCAACATATGGAACAACTATGTAATTAATAGAATTACATTATTATTGAATAATTTCATAACCGTACATATTTTTCTCTTCCCTCTAATATATAGTACATTTAGGTACAAAGAATAGATAAAGCATTTTCATATAGAAAATAGTCGTGGTGGTGCTTGCACTGCATGCATACTCTTCTAAGCTGATGGTGTGAAGACCTCTAAGTTGGTGCTCACATCATGGTGAAAAGATGAAGCATGGGTAGTCTTCTCTGTTTCACTTGGCTTGAGGAATGGGTACTGAGATTAATTACTTCGGAAAATCTGCAAAAGTGGGCTCATGTCACTGTTAAGGGTTGTCCCAATGTGGTTATAAGATAAATTTACTGAAAGGCTCTTTCATGTGTTCTGAACAAATCATCCCTGAAACTATGGTTGTGGACTTGTGGCAGTGAGCCCAAGAAGTTGTTTACTATCAAGTATACTTGGTAGTTGGCTTGGCTGAAAAGGTAAAGCTAGTTAATCTCAGTTTCAAGCAGCCACAATGTTGAAGTCTGTGGTACATGCATCGTCATTTACTCACATATGAAATTTCCAAGTTTGTCTTTTACGCCTTTGTAGTCTTCTAATTTCCTGCCTGCATATCACCTAATATATCATAATCTTGATTGTAACATACACTCGTGTCCTCTTAACTAACCTCTTCCTTAAGGTCCACATATGAAACTATCCTCTTTTCAAGTGCTCACGTGGGCAATCAAGAACCCAACTATTTCATTATTCTGAATTTTTGCCTGGAGTCATGTCCGTACCAGGAATCCAAGTTCCAATAACTGCATGATATTGTGATGAGCTGAACCCAGACCTCCCTCGCGATGAGCATGCGCCGCATGCTCTGTGTTTGGTACTGGAGGGGGAGCATGTGATGGACATGCTATGGGACCAAAACATTCTGTTCCAGGCTCCCTGCCTTGACTGCACCGTGCTCTCTTTTCTAGCGATAGTTGCTGGCAATATCACCTCTTTCGGGTCATTTTTCAACAGCCACTTTTTTGATAAATTCCAAGTGACCAAACTTTTTCTGACTATTTTCAGCAAGTTTTGTGATGCCTATTGAATCTTTTTATGTTTTTAACCATAAATAAACTCAAACTGGTTTTCAACCTTAGCGGGCATGTGAGAATAGTTAAGTGCCAGTGTTAGAATTTTGAAAGAATTAAGTTCTTTAGTTGGATATTCTCACACATTGACAAATCTTTATATATGTTGAGTCTGACACCTACAAATAGGGTTCTAGTGTTTATTGAATAAACAAGTTATCAAAGTATCTCTTCCTTTTTCTTATTTTTCACATTAGACTTTTCTCTTAGATGTAAATGTCTTCCTCAGCTGCTACATCGTAGTACCATTATATCTTTTTTAGCAAACTAAACTAGTAAACTTATTTATTAACGTGTTATTCATAACTTATCAACTAGATGAGATCCACAATAGTTGGGATCCATTTGTGCCTATCACTTATTCATTTACTCCCTCTCCTAGAGTGCTTGTCCTATTTTTCTTTCTGATATTCAAGTGATATAATCTTTGGCTAATAATTCTCACAATAATTTTCTTCAGTGTTAAGTTGGAAAACTTACATTTATCTGTATTCTTTTTCGTAAATTCTAAATGTCTGAATGTCATTTAAATAAGAATTTTTTATAAATCCACTTAACTCAATCTAAAGTATAATCATATAATCGTAACAATTATTATTAAAGGAAAACAGGAAGATAACTTCTACTTATTATATGAGATCCACTGGGGTCAGAGCCTACTTGTGCCTGTACCAAGGTCTCGATTGGGAAGTTGATGAGTTCCTTATGTGCAAGATAACTAAAGCTATCCATGATCTTATCTTATGGAATGCCGTGTCTAAACAATGCCTTTTGAGGTTCTAGTAGCTAAAGTAAATATGGAGGAGCTCTTGTTTGCCTGTTATGTTTGGAGCCTCCTGGTCATCTTTATGGTGCATTCACTCTAGGCTCTAACACTGTTAACTCACTAGGAGCTTGAGTATTCTGTGGCTTGAAGGTTTCTAGCCAGATTCGTTCCTGGAGGCCTTCTAAGCCACTGTCTCGACTTCTGGACGTAGAGAATGTTTTGACTCAAAAGTTGATGAATACTTTTTAAGCAAATCAATCAATATAGATGAAGGGGTAAATCGTAATCGAAGATAATAGACTCTAGGATGATCTTTGTAATTGATTCGCGTAGCAATAATATAAATCGGGGGGGGGGGGGGGGAAGAAGATGATAATCTTAGAGTGATGAGAGAGGCAATTCTATAGAGAAGAGAGAGAGACAATGTTAGAGAGATCTTGTATTATCAATAATGAATCCAATGTTCCTTTACACAACTCAGACCCCCCTTATATAGCGAAGGGTCTTTATTTAACTATTAAAAAGGCAAAAAATAAAGTACACGCTATAGAGGGGCCGACGTGGTCCTGAGGTCGTCCCTTGTATTGTCCCCAAGTCGTCCTTTAACCGGACTCACATATGTACAGTCGGTCGTGCTGGCTTAGAGGCGTGATCAGTCAAATTTGGCCTCATACAGTTAGTCCCTCCGCTCGTCGGGGTCGCAGCGAGATGCGTCCTCGATGGGCGGAATCAATACCTTCATTTCGGGAGAGTTTGACCTTATCAAAGGATCGTGATGCGACAGGTATGAGACAGTCATCATGACTGTCAGATCACCGAAACTTAACGCCTTTCCCCGTGTGATGTCAGCATCCGCAAACGTCATCATTACACTTATTCTCGAGGCAGGAAATCAATAGCTCTGGCGCTTGGTTTCCCGCGCTGGTTCAAATTCTGCCTTTTCGATTCTGGCGCCTCCCAACCCTATAAATAGGGGGAGGGTTTAACCTGATTCAAGCTTTTGATCATTTGCAAAAACATTCCATCCATATTCCGGTGTGTTTCCTCCTGGTTGAAAATCTTCCTTCCCTTTGTTGTGTTGTGTGTAACCCTTTCTTCATCGAGATCATGCCTAAACCTCGCCGAGGCAACGAGAGGATCCCGGCGGCTGCCCTGTTGAACGTGCCGCCGCCTTCCGATGGTGGAAGGGCGGAGGAGGAAGAGGACATGAGTCCTCTTACTGTGGAAGCGATGCTGCCACAACGTTCCTTATCTCGAAGTGATTTTAGTAAGGACTCTCCCGTTCCGGATCCAGAATTTTCCGAGTCGTTGCAAAATCACTTGGATGACCTCCGTGTGAAGTATAGCATACCCGCTCACGTAGAGATGATTCTGGCGGGGAGGGATCATGTGGATGTTCATAGGCCGGGGTATTGCACTTTCTATGAGTACCCATTTTCGATTGGTTACAGCCTTTCTCTTTTCCCCTTGGCGGAGGAGTTTTGCCGGTTCTATAATGTCTGTCCGGCTCAAATTACGCCGTATACTCTGAAGGTGCTTCGGCTACTGACTAAGTACGCGGAGTTGGCCGGATGTGAAGTCACGGTCTATCACCTCCTACAACTGTTTAGTGCCTTCTATTTAAGAGGAACCATGGTATATTTGCGAGGCCGTGGTACGAGAGGATTGGTGGTCAAGACCGACGACCGAGCGAGTCGTGGGTTTTGGTGCAAATATTTTTTTGTTTGGATCGAGCACTTGGTCTCCAATCCCGCCGGATTCCCAGAAAGGTGGAATTCGAAACGTAAGTATCGTAGTTTGTTACATTCCTTGTCGCTTGTGACCGTTGCAATTCTAACCTTTATATTACAGCTATGGCTCATCCACCCCGGCCCGTTGCCAATCTCAGGAAATGGGTTGCCGGCTTGCTACCCTACGCGGAAGAGACCCGCACTTCAGGTAGATTTCCGGTTTTTGCTTTGTAAAGTTTGCGACCCCTGCTCACTTCTTTTTGTGGCGGCAGGTTGAGGCGCTTTGAGGAAGAGGGCGGCAGTCCCCATTTCCAAACGATCCAATGTCGCTTCAGACGCTCAAGATATATTGGTCGAGTCTGTCCGAGGGGATCTCTCGCCAGCTCCTTTACAGGGGGCTACATCCACGACTATGGTTATATGGGAGTCGACATCATTGGCGCCGGCTCTACAATCTGTGGATGAACCCTCCGATGGCGAGGAATCGCTAGAAAGAAAGCGAAGGAGGCTTGAGAAAGGCAAGGGGGTGGCTACCGAAGCCGGGGGGAGTGAGGTGCCTCAACCGACGCACAGACCTTCATTCATGGCCGACGCCATTCTTTCGGGGAGGTCGGCTCAACAGAGGAGTTCCGTTTCCGGTGCTAGTTTCGCGCGACCATCGAGGGAGGGTCATCGACCAACGTCGAGGAGCCTGGCGATGAAGCGGAGAAATCGGACTCTGACATTGCTCAGGGGGATGTTGACGAGTTCGTGGGTGGCCTTACCCATGTGGAGATGACGACGGATGGCTCCGACCGTCGTATTACGATTCCGGCGGCTTACAACTTGTTGTCGAACAGCGAGCAGGCTACTTCAGCCCTTACCTTGTTGTGTGCCGCCTCTGAGAGCAAAGCGCTCAGTACGGTGGATGACGCGGAGCTATCCCGAAGGGTTTCCGGCATGGCTTTGCAGGTAATCTTTATTCCCTTTCTCCCTTCCACGTATTGTTAGACTGACTTGAGGCGTGCTTATTTCTACTTTCTCTCTTCTTTTTCAGAACCTTGTTTTGGAGGTGGAGGGGGTACGCCGTGAGCAAAAACAGACGGCCCTCTTCAAAAAGATGTTAAAAAAGTATCGGAAGTACCGCTCTAAGCATCGAGCGGCGGTCGAACGGGGGTAGTCCCAGTCGGAGCACGGAGGAGCTGAGCTGGAGGAGGTGAATAGCGAGCTGATGAGGGTCGTGGCCCGTAACAGTGAGTGGAGGAGCTCCTCAAGGAAAAAGATGACGAGCTCGAGTTGAGCCGTGGGGTGGCGGCGGAGAACGTCGACCTGCAATGGAGGGTGGCGGATCTGACAGCCGAACTCGACGCCAGGATGGCGGAGATCAACAGGCTTTCTCAGCCTTCCTCGTCTCGTCCCTCTCCTGATCAGAGTGCGCGTCGTAGTGTGCATGAAATGTGGATTTTTGCGAAGGCTAAGCTCGACGTGTATAGTGAGCTTCATGCTGCGGGCCGAGCGACCGAGGAAGAAGTCCAGGCACGGAGGAACGAAGCTCGTGCTGCTCGTGAAGCTTGTGGTTATTATCCTGACTCTCCCGGTGGGGAGGGGCCTACTTCCGAAGACGTTAACCACCTCGACTCCAGTTCCTGGTACAATGATGCTTACCTCTCAGGGGGCGACGGGCAGCTATGAACTTGTAATGTAGATTTTTGGCTTGTATAGTGTATTGGGACTCGTCCGCGGGGGCGAATGTAAAGATATATTTTGGTTGTAATATAATTTTTACTTTTGCTGCTTTGTCCGTTTGTTGTTATGCTTAGCCTCCATAGAGGTTGTTTTTGTCATTCGTTAAATGGTCGTGTCGTGGTTCGAACGAGGTCGAATCGATATCGATGACCTTGGGTCTCAGGATATTGCTTCGACTGTCGTTGAAGTAATACCCGTCGTGGTTCGAACGAGGTTGAACCGATGCCTATGGCCTTAGCCATTAGGATGTTACTTCGACTGTCGTCGAAGTAGTATCCGTCGTGGTTCGAACGAGGTCGAACCGATGCCGTTGGCCTTAGCCATTAGGATGTTACTTCGACTGTCGTCGAAGTAATATCCGTCGTGGTTCGAACGAGGTCAAACCGATGTCGATGGCCTTAGCCATTAGGATGTTACTTCGACTGTCGTCGAAGTAGTATCCGTCGTGGTTCGAACGAGGTCGAACCGATGCTGATGGCCTTAGCCATTAGGATGTTACTTCGACTGTCGTCGAAGTAATACCCGTCGTGGTTCAAACGAGGTCGAACCGATGCCAATGTAATTAGCCATTAGGATGTTACTTCGACTGTCGTCGAAGTAGTATCCATCGTGGTTCAAACAACGTCGAATTGATGTCGATGGCCTTAGCCATTAGGATGTTACTTCAACTGTCGTCGAAGTAGTATCTGTCGTGGTTCGAACGAGGTCGAATCGATGGCGATGGCCTTAGCCATTAGGATGTTACTTCGACTGTCGTCGAAGTAGTATCTGTCGTGGTTTGGAGATTAACTCTTGATCGTGTAATGGAGATTTTTATTCATTCAATGCAGAATTCTGTTCGTACAATGGATAATTCTGTTCATACAATGGAGAATAACTAGAGTAGTCCCTTCATTGTATTGGCCTGCGGATCATGTCGGTTGGCCGATATGGTGAACCTGCGCTCCTGTTCCACCGGGTATCCCCTTCGCCGCCGCGTTAAAAACCTCCCCGAGAAAACCCAAGTGGGACAAAACTCGGGCCAGGGAAAAAGAGTACGACTTAGGAGATGCCTTTCAGAAGTGGAAGTAATTGAGGTGGGCGACGTTCCAATTGTTTTGGAGTGGTTTTCCCTCCATCGTTTCTAGTTGGAACGCTCCTTTGTTAGCCGCTGCTATGATTTTGTATGGTACGTCCCAGTTGGTCCCCAATTTTCCCTCGTTCGGTTCTTTCGATGCCAGTGTTTTGGCCTTGAGGACATAGTCGCCGACTTTGAGCGGTCTTACTTTGGCTTTCCTGTTGTAATATCTTTCGGCCTACTGTTTTTGGGCCGTCATTCTTATATGGGCCATGTCTCTTTGTTCTTCGGCTTCGTCTAGGTCTTGTAACCTGCTTTCGTTGTTATCTGCTCCGCTGGTATGGGAGTATCTCAGGCTTGGTTCTCCGATCTCGACGGGTATGACTGCATCGGTCCCGTAGACCAGTGAGTACGGTGTTTCTCCCGTACTAGACTTGGGCGTAGTTCGGTATGCCCATAATACTTCGGGTAGTAATTCGGGCCATAGCCATTTGACTTCTTCGAGCTTCTTTTTCAGTATGTTCAATATTGTTTTGTTGGAAGACTCGGCCTGGACGTTAGCGGTGGGATGATACGGAGTGGAGAGTATCCGCTTGATGTGCCATTTCTCAAAGAATTCGATTGTTTTTCTACCGATGAACTGGGGGCCATTGTCGCAACTGATTTCTTTGGGGATGGCGAAATGGCATATGATATTTTTCCATATAAAGGCGATGACCTCTTGCTCGCGTATTTGTGCGTACGCATCTGCTTCCACCCATTTAGAAAAATAGTCAGTTAAAACTAACAGAAAGCGTACCTTTCCTCGTCCTGCCGGCAGGGGGCCGATTATATCCATCCCCCATTTTATGAAAGGCCATGGCGAGGTGACTGAATGGAGGAGTTCCCTTGCCTGGTGTATCATGGGGGCGTACTTTTGGCACTGTTCGTATCTTCGGACATAATCTGTTGCCTCTTTCTTCATGGTGGGCCAGTAGTACCCGGCGCGGATGAGGCATCGAACAAGGGCGCGGTTCCCTGTATGGGCGCCACAATGGCCTTCGTGCACCTCTTCTAATACTTGCCTCGTTTGATGTGGCCCGAGGCACTTAGCAAGGGGACCACCGAACGTTCTCTTGTAAAGGTCGTGATTTATCAGGCTGTACCGGGCAGCTTGCACCCGGAGTTTCTTGGCTTCTTTTTTATCGCGTGGGAGTGTTCCGTCTTGCAGGTAGGATACAAACTGGTTGCGCCAGTCCCAAGTCAAGTTTAAAGAGAATACCTCGACATGGTCGACGGCCGAATGGAGGAGAGTAACCACATTTTCTTTGTTGATGTTTTTGGTGGCTGTGGCTATCTTGGCTAGGCTATCTACCTCGACGTTTTGTGCCCTGGGAATTTGCTCGAAGTGACATTCGTCGAACTCAGGCATTAGCTTATGGATTTCTGACTGATATTTTTGTAGCCTTTGCTCTTTGATTTAGTAAGTCCCGGCGACTTGATTTACGACGAGTTGAGAGTCGCAGTGAAGGATGAGTCGACGGACTCCGTATCTGATGGCTAGTTTCATGCCTGCAATTACAGCCTCATATTCGGCCTTGTTGTTAGTCATCTCGGGGCATCGTATGGACTGGCGAATTACTTCGCCCGTGGGGACTTCGAGGACGAGTCCCAGTCCGGATCCCGAGGCGTTCGCAGCACCGTCTGCGTAAAGGGTCCAGAGATCGGTGTGAGCAGAGGCGCGGAGGGCCTCTTGTTCCACCTCTGGCAATATCCCTGTACTAAAGTCGGCAACGAAGTCGGCGAGCACCTGCGACTTGATGGCGGTCCTTGGGTGGTAGTTTATATCATGCTCGCTAAGCTCTATGGCCCACTTAGCGAGCCTACCCGAGAGCTCGGGTTTATGTAGGATGCCCCTCAGGGGGAAGGTTGTTATTACCTTTATGGGATGGCATTGAAAATAAGGTCTGAGCTTTCGTGAAGCTACGACTAATGCCAAAGCCAGTTTTTCGAGGTGCGGGTAACTCGTCTCGGCATCTATTAAAGTTTTGCTGATATAATAAATAGGGGATTGCGTACCTTTGTTTTCACGGACCAAGACGGCGCTGACAGCGACTTCGGACACTGCCAAGTACACGAGTAGGCACTCGCCTGAATCTGCTTTGACGAGCAGTGGTGGCGAAGATAGATATGGCTTCAATTTCCTTAGTGCCTCGATGCATTCCTCGTTCCATTGCAACCCACGATCTTTCCTCAGCACACTGAAGAATTTGTGGCATCTGTCCGAGGACCGTGAGATGAACCTTGATAAAGCGGCTATTCGCCCCGTTAGTTTCTATACCTGCTTCTTGCTATTCAGAATCTCGGGTATTGTGTCTATGGCCTTGATCTGGTCCGGGTTGACTTCGATACCTCGCTGTGATACGAGAAAACCCAGAAATTTTCCTGAGGCCACGCCGAAGGCGCATTTTTCTGGGTTCAACTTCAACCCATACTGCCTCAGTATCTCGAAGGCTTGCTTAAATGGTCGATGTGGTCCTCCTTCTTTGCCGACTTCACTAACATGTCATCGATGTAGACCTCCATTGTTTTACCGAGCTGTTCTTTGAACATCTTGGTGACCAACCTTTGGTATGTTGAACCGCGTTTTTGAGCCCGAAGGGCATCACTTTATAGCAGTATGTCCATTGATGGGTGATGAAAGTTGTCTTCTCTTGGTCCTCTTCGGCCATCAGGATTTGGTTATAGCCAGAGTAGGCGTCCAGAAAACTTAGCAGTTTGTGCCCTGCTGTTGCATCTATCAGCTGGTCGACATGGGGCAATGGGAAGGAGTCCTTTGGGCATGCCTTGTTCAGGTCGGTGAAGTCTACGCACATTCTCCATTTCCCACTTTTCTTTTTAACCATGACCACGTTGGCGACCCATTAGGGGTATTTCGATTACCTGCTGGAACCGTTGGCTAGCAGTTTATCTACCTCTTCACTTACTGCTTCGTTGATTGCGGCGTTGAATTTCCTCCTTATCTACGGGCGGATAAAGTGGGTCGATATTCAACTTGTGAGTGGCGATGTCTTTTGGGATCCCCGGCATATCTGAATGGGAGAAGGCAAATAAATCTGCATGATTAGTTAAGAATTTATGGTACTTACCTGGGTCGGATAGGTTGTTCCCGATATGGTTGTACAGTAGGGATATCATCCTTATTGCATATGAAGGAGATGAAAACTGTCATGTGATCGACTATTACAGTGCCTCCTCCAGTAAACCTCTTTACTACTGGAATCTTGTCTTGCAAAACAGAACCGATTTCAAGAAGTTCAGCTGGTTTTCTGTGACAATGGTTAATGTTGTTATACAATTAACTCAATTAGAGACATACAACAAAAAATGTCCTATCATTACGGCCATGGCATACATTAAGTACTCGTAACTTCTTGCATCAATTGTAAGCTGATAGATCAGAACTTGCACAACAGCAGTGTAGTTAATACTTATAGAAGAGTGTGCCCTTTCGTTATTGTTGCCAAATCTCAGGAAATCCATTTATATATTCAGATGCGCTTGTTATCTTTTATGACATGAGATGGACGACTAGCATATTAAGGGCGTTTGATCTTTAAAACATGGTTTTATTGAAATTAGCATGTTTTATGCATGCTTTTTTGGTGTAGTTAGTGTTTAGAAATANCGGTTTTGGTAGTACGTAGTGTTTAGAAATAAAGGAGAACGTAAGTTTAAATTAAAAGTGACGGTTGGAAGTGCCTTTTCAGTTTTCAAGATAGTTATACTCCCTCCATTCATTTTTAGTTGTTCACTTTTGACATTGTACTCTCTTTAAATAAAATGAAGAATGTATTTTACAATTTTACCCATAATAATGATAGTATTTCAAAAAGTATTGACAAATAATTTGGGCATTGAGTAGTTAATGAGAAGTATACATAAAATAAGAAAAAGCGTCCTTTTCTTGATCGTGGTGATGCTCCTCCACAGCAGTAGTAGAGTCATGGGGATGCTCCTTTAAAGACTCAAACAACTCAACAATTCTAGTAACTGGCACTGATGTGTCCTCTTGCTGCTCCTTCACTGTCTCAATTCTCTCCACATTGCCTGCAGGAACAGATATATAATTAATGTATAGTTACTTGCAATGAACATATATATTTTTTAGGAACTTAAAATATACTTTAAGAAAAACTAACACATTTCTTAATTTTGGAAACAATTTAACTTTGAATTTCTTATTTTATTTATAACTGCATAAATGTTATAGCATAATAAAATCACTATCTTTTAAAAAACTTATGATCACACCTACCAAGTATCAAGTACAGAACCAAAAAATGCAAGAATTTAGTGATAAGAATATAAATATTGAACGCCTCACATTTAAATCCACATCTAGTATTCACCCCTCTTGTCTTAATCTAGATGAACTGTCTTCAATTTCACTGTGTTTCCATACATACAGTGCCATGGGATGAATGGCTTGAAAATGATTTTTGTAATGTAATAAATAAGAATTGTTTCTATTGAACCCAGATTATATCCTTCTTTTTACTGTATTCCCCCCTCCCCCCAATTGTTCTACCAAATTTGCTTTACAAAGTGTGGACAACTTCCCTACCAAAATTCTTGAGTGAAAGTAAGTTTGAGACAGTTCATCTAGATTAAGACAAGAGGGGTGGATAACTGTTGGATTGAAAAATTAAAGCATAAAAAAAAGAAAGAGGAGAAAGAAGAAGAACCCTAGTTGGGATTTAGGAAGAAGATGACAGAAGGAAGAGGGGCATCCGTTTTAGGGGTGGGGAGCGTTTGTTTTAGTGCTGGGGAGCGTCTGTTTTAGGGGATTAAGTTTGGGTCTTTTAGAATTAGGGGTGGGTCGGGTCGGGTCGGTAGATTTAGTTCGGTTTTGGTATTAGATAATTAAAAAAAGAAAAAAAAATGTTGGTTCCGTCTAATAAGGGCATATATGCACAACTATTGGACGGTTTGGTCATATTTGGGCCGGACTAATAACGACGGGCATATTTGTCCTATTTCGCATAGTTCACGGGCATATTTGGACTTTTCCCCAATTTTAATTTCTCTTATTACATATAGAACTCTAATCCAAAATTTTCAAGTCTTCCCGTTGGCCGTTTGTATTCAATGCCAAAGTAAATATGGTAGGCTTGCTTCTATTCTTTTCTAGGTTCCTGCCTTTGGCTGCTCCTTTATTTCCCAACTCCTGCAACAAAGCTAGATCGCATCACCTCCCTCTGCCCGTTGATCATATCTACCTCAGCTATTGCTTCCCCACCTTATAACTCGAAATCAATTACTGGTCATTTTAGGTGAAATAATAGTTTTGGACACGTGTTTTCAGGCGAAGAACAAGTGCGAGATAGAGAGAGGAGGCTAGTCTTTTAAAAGAGAAGAAGAGGGAGATTTATGAATTCCTTGAGTGGGTCTGTGGTGACACTCGTGGATAACATTGATCCTTGAAATTGTCAAGAAAGTACACAATTGTAGGCTTTCTGGTGAAATTGGGAAAAGAGTCAAAGACCCAATTCAGCTGTTAGCGTATAGATTGTTTTAGTTGCGATGAGTTCAGGAAATGTGGGGCGGCTGCCATTGATGAATGTTGTTAAATTTAAAGGAGTGCCAATTCTGCAGCAATTGCATTTGGAGGAACGGTTGCTCAGGACTTCACCTCAAAACTGGTGCATTGTAAATGATGGAACCAATGAACCCACAATTGTCATGG